>NC_077232.1:310499537-310514537 GCF_027887165.1 Monodelphis domestica
AGTGTTCCTTCCCAACTTCTGTCCTCCTTTTGGGAGCCGGCAGGGCCTGATGAAACAATGGAAGTTTCCCTCTTCCCTCTTGGTTCTGTACATGAGTCCGGAGGACCTGCTGCTAGAGAAAGCTGGTCACCTGACGCTGTCCCTGGGACCCAGGGCTTCTGCCTCTGTTTATCTGCTGGTGCTCCTTCCCCTGCCCGTAGAAACCCCACCCCCACCCCACCCCACCCCACCCCACCCCACCTGACCCCACCCCCGCTGCTACTGCAGTAGCAGCAGCCCTTCCCTAGAGGTCCCTCCTCACCTACACTTCCCCCCTCCCCTTCTTCTTTATTTCATCCCAGCACTGCTTGACTTCTCCCCTGACTTTTCTAGAGCTTTCTCCTTTGTTTTCTCCGACTTTCTGCTTTCTGCTTTTTATTTCTTTCTTTTCCCTACTTCTATTTCTTTTCAGATTGATTGATCGATCCATCGATGGATGGATGGATGGATGGATGGATGGATGGATGGATGGATGAATGGATGGATGGATGGATGGAGGAATTTTTTAATTGAGGAAGGGCATTTCTCCATAGCGACATGATTCATGTTCTTTCCCTCCACCACCCCCTCCCAGAGCCAACAAGCAATTCCACTGGATTGTTTTGCATGTATCATTTCTTCAAAACCTATTATTTCCCGATTATTGCTCTTTGCCATACAGTGATCCTTTCAAACCAACCTGCTGCTAGCAGAGAAGTCATTAGATGGCGCCACAGTGTTTCTGTCTCTGCTTAAAACGTCCTCCTCATTCTGCTCCCTTCCCTAGGCATCAGTTCCCGGAGGCTCTTTCTGGTTCCCTTGGAATTCTTCCAGTTCATTATTCCTTTGAGCACAATAGTATTCCATCACCATGAGATAACAGGACTAATTCTTTATTCGGTCATTCATTCCACAATGGGGAGGCCACCCTTTCTTTTTCAAATCCTTTGCCACCCAATGTTTATTTATTACTCAGTCCGATCTGTGGGTCGGTTGGTCGGTCGGTCGGTCGGTCGGTCGGTCGGTCGGTCGGTCGGTTGGCCGGCCGGGCCGGCCAGCCGTTCGTTTGTCCATTACATTCTCTGAGCCAATAGAATAACATTGTAAATCAGGTGTTCTCTTTAATACAGACCAGGAAGCTCCGGTGTCTAATAGACAATCATAATAGGTGTTACCCACCTTTAAGGTAACATGGGGTTCATTAGTATGGGGAGGGCAGTGGATAGGGACAACGGGTAGTAGGACATCAGGGTCTGGGAAATCAAAGGTTGTATCCTCTGATTCCTGTACCCCAGACCCCCCCCCCCCCCCGGGCACCATCATTGTGTTTGGGATATTCCTTGGGCACCCCCCCTGAAGGGCCCCTCTCTGAGGGTCATTAGTACCTCGAGTAATTTTTGGACGAGCGCCATTTCTCATATATTGTTGAGTATTATCATTAAAATTTTCTTCAATTTGAGCATTTTCATTAATTTCCCAATTCCTATTTCTATAATTCTGGTTTCTAAAGTTCTTATTTCTATATTCATTATAGTTATTTCCATAGTCATTATTATAATTTCTAGAATTCTGGTGTCCATAACCATTATCATGATTTCTATAGTTATTCTTTCTAAAACTATTATTAAACTGTGTATTCCTTCCAAACATCTTAAGAAAGGTTCTACATTCCATCATTTTGTGGCCCTTCTTCTTACAGAAGTGGCAAGTAATGGATTGATCATTGGATTTCTGGAGAGGGGCGATTGTCGTTGGTTCATTATCATGCCCGCTTTCTAATTTAGTTATCCTATCTATTAAATATCTTATTTTTTTCTTCATTTCCTCCATGTCATCTTTATTTTCTTCCTCCTTTTCCTTGTTTCCCTTTAAAACATATATAGCTGTTTTTCGCAATTCTTCAAGGTCCATATCTGACCACCTTGGGCATTGTGTTTTAAAATAATTTTTAATTACTTTGCAAGAATTGTTTACAAAGATTCTTCTAACTTGTCTTAAACTATTCTCTTTAGTTAAGTCCCAATCTAAGTATCTGTCCCCAAACTCGATAGTTCTGTCCATAAATCTGAAGGGTGTTTCGTCTTCCTTTTGCTTAATTTTTTCCAGTTCCGTCCACTTATCTGTACTGTCTGCACATTCCTTCATGGCCGGCCGTGAGGATGGCCCCTCTACAACGGTATAGTTGTAGATAATCCTCAGGATTATTATAGTCCCATTCGGGATCCTGAGATGGCCAATGTGCTGCATTAAGCCCCCGGGTTTTGTTGACATGAGCGATTATTTTATTTTTTTCACGTTCACTTAAAAAAGCCTGGAGTAAGCTCTCAACGTCCTTGTGAGACGGATTATACTGAAAAAAATATGTCTCCCATCTTTTTTGTTACTAGAAAAGGATCTTGTTCATATGTGGGGATATTTCGTGTAAATTCATTTATTTCTTGGGGAGTAAACGGTATCCTATGTCTTAAAGTTACCACATCCCCATTTCGTCCTATTTCAGGTACTTCTCTTAGAGGAAACAGGCCTCTAGTTGAATTTTGCACCTGTGGGTCAGTTTGACAAGGACAGGTTTCTCTAGGAGGACAAGATCTCCCTTGCATTGGAATTTGGTTTTCTGTAGGAGAAGGAACGTGAGAAACTGGGATTGCAGGGGAAGGGTTTTGGGGATTAAATTCAGACAAGATTTGCACTACACGAGAGAAGCAGTCTGTTAACTGGGCTATAGGGAAGGTGTTTTGCATCTGTATTTCAGGGAAGGAAATTTCCTCATTCAAAGGTTCAGAAACAGGTCTGTTTCTGTTAGAGTGGTTGTTTGCCAATTGATCCTGTAAGAAACTTTTTACATCTTCTAATTGGACTTGCATTTTATCCTCAATTTTTCCTATTTTATCTTCCATATTTCCCATTTTATCCTCAATATTTCCTATTTTATTCTCAATATTTCCTATTTTATCCTCAAGCTTTTCTATTTTATTCTCAATATTTCCTATTTTATCCTCATTTTGTTTTATTTTATCCTCATTTTGTTTTATTTTATCCTCAATATTTTTTATTTTTTCATCTCTAAATATAGTATTGAGGAGTACAAAAATGACAGTACCTATTAATATAAAAATTTGGAGGTATCCTTCATTCCTCAATGCCCCTACTTCTTCAGCTGCCATGTAATTGTCAACGAATGTAGTACTCATTTTTATATATATATATATATTTTGTAATTTCACAAAACACGTGGGGAGCCGGGCAAAGCAACAAACTTTCCACAGGGTTTTTTTTTTTTCCCCCCTAATCCAGGAAGTTGTTCCTTAAGGGAAAGGATATTTAGAAACAGTTCTTCCAGCCAGGACTTTAGGGTCCTGTTGCCGAGATTTAAGACAGCTGTTTTCTGTCTATATCAGAGTCACACAGCTGGGAAGTATCTGAGGTCCGATTTGAACCCAGGACCTTCTGTCTCTAGGCCTGGCTCTCAATCCGCTGAGCTACCCAGCTGTCCCTTAAGATTAAAGGGAAGAAAAAGAAAAAAAAACTGCTGATTCCAATTTAACTTAAGGAGAAAAGAGAAAAAGTTTTTTATACTCACGTGTTCTAGCAGCTGTGTCTTTAAGCCAAGTTTTTTGTTAAAAAAAAAGGACTTCGTCTGCCCGTTCAGTTATTCATTCATTCATTCATTCATTCATTCATTCATTCATTCATTTACTTATTTATTCATTCATTCATTCATTCATTCATTCATTCATTCATTCATTCATTTATTTATTTATTTATTTATTTATTTGTTCATTTGTTTGTTTATTCGTTTGTTCCTTTCTCTGTCTGCCTGTCTGTCTGTCTATGTATCTATGTATCTTTTTATTTTTTATTTTTTATTGATTTGTTCCTTCGTTCCTTTGTTTGTTTATTATTTATCTATCATTCATTCATTCATTTATTTATTTATTTATTTGTTCCTTCCTTCCTTCCTTCCTTCCTTCCTTCCTTCCTTCCTTCCTTCCTTCCTTCCTTCCTTCCTTCCTTCCTTCCTTCCTTCGGTTCGTTCAGTTCTAGATTTTATTGGACTTCATTTTATTTTCACCTCTCACTACTTCTGAATTCCACTGATTTCCTATCATCTCATTTGTGGCTTTCTTGGATGTGACTGGGTCTTAGGACATGAATAAGGTAGGCTCCAAGGTTTCCTGAGACCACAGTCCTGGCTCTCTCTCTCTCTCTCTCTCTCTCTCTCTCTCTCTCTCTCTCTCTCTCTCTGTGGGTGTGGGTGTGGGTGTGGGTGTTTTCGTTCTGGGGGAGGAGGGGGGAAGATAAGCACTGCAAGATCCACCTGGATTTCAAGGTTGAGGTTTCTAGGCCTTGCCAATGAAGGGCTCTGGATCTCCTCCTTACCCGGAAGGCAGAGATACCCCATACCCCATCTTTTGTACATGAAGGACCTTTCCTCACCGAGTGTTGACCTATCCCTAGGAACCTCTTCTTCCACACTGCCCTGGTAGCCTTCAGGGGGATGGAGAATCATTTCTTTTTCTTTTCTTTTCTTTTCTAATTTTTAGGAATTAATTAATTAATTAATTAATTAATGGATTAATTAATTAGATTGATTAGATTGATTCATTGATCGATCAATTGCTCGATTAATGGTTCTTTTGTATGTTTATTTGTCCATCCGTCTGTTCAGTTCCTTCATTCATTTTTAAAAATTTTTTCTACTAAATTGTTTATTATTTAAAATCAAGATCTTACTGTTTTGTCTTCCTTGGAATGAGAAAATTCCGCATAAGTTTTCAGAACTTGTATGATTCGTGTTGTATCCCTCCTTTCTCCTCCCCACTCCCAGTTGCAACAAATGCAATCTGAGTTTTGCACACATTATCACACAAAACCATCTTTCTGTAGGTTTCGTTTTTGTAACTGAATGCTCTTATTAAAAACAAAAAACAAAACAAAACAAAAAAAAACAAACAAACAACCAACCAACCAACAAAAAACCCGAAGCTGCACACTGGATTTTACAACAGCTCCTTCTCTAGGAAGAGATAATACTTTTCTGCGTTTATTCCTCCCACAGTCCTTTCTCTCCATACGGATCGCATTCTTTCTCATAAATCACTCAGGGATATCCTGGATAACTACATTGCTATGAGTAGCAAAATGCATTACATCCTAAAATGAAATGCTTACAGCATATTCACCTACATGTTTCTTTTTTGGCTGATGTTTGATTGGACTAGCCTTCCGATCTCCTCTCTCCCTAAGGTTACACAGGTCTATCCCTGCCCTAACCCTAAATTCGTTTCTCTCTCTAACTCTAACCTAATCCTAACCCTAACCCTAACCCTAATCCTGCCTTCATTTCCCTTCCTAACCCTAAATATGCATTTCTCCGTTCTGCCACCCCACAACCCCGCCGCCTCTACCGCGGGACCCCCCCCCCCCCCCCCATCGTTTCTTCCATGCGAAAGGGATTGAAGCACATGGGGAGAGAAAAAAAGGAGTACTGCAGGAGGGACTGTTGCTTGTGAGGCCTAGAACTCTGACCTCTCAGCACCTGAGGATGTTTTCCTAGGGAAATAGCAACAGTTCCCCTTCCTCCCCCTCCCCCCCCCCCCCAGCCAATGTGCCTGCCTGCCTGCCTGCCTGCCTGCCTGCCTGCCTGCCTGCCTGCCTGCCTGCCTGCCTTCTTGCTTTTTTGGCGAACCTAGGAAGAAAAACAAAGCCATCAGTCTCAGTTAAAACCCCACCCAGCTTTTTCTCTTCCTGAGTTAGCCCAACATTCCAAGGCCCACCCTAGGCTAACCGAGTAGCAATTACTGGTGAGCACAGAAAGAGAAGAAACCCCCTCAGGGCATTGGCTACTTCCTCTGCCCCACCCCACCCCCACTCCTCCTTTGGCTGGCCGGCAAGGGCAAAGAAGGGAAGGAGAAGGAGAAGGAGAAGGAGAAGGGGGTGGGGCAGAGGGTTCGCTGGGTGGGGGTGGGGGTGGGGGCGGGGAACACATCAGGAAGAAGGCCCAGAGAGAAGGTAGGGAAGTCTTTCTCATCCACCTCATCAGTGTCCTTAGCACACACAGACACAGACACAGAGACAGAGACAGAGACAGAGACAGAGACAGAGACAGAGACAGAGACAGAGACAGAGACAGAGACAGACAGACAGATAGACACAGACACACAGACACACACACACACACACACACACACACACACACACACACACACACACACACATATATCACCTCCCATCCCTTCCCCCATCCAACACCACTCCCCTCAGGCCTGGAAGGCCTAGGACCGAGGTGGCAGACAATGGAGCAGCTGCCTGGCTCTTCCTGTGGCCCGCTTCCCAGGGGCGGCCCAGGTCCCATTGGTATCGGAGCCTGGCCGAGCAATGAGCTCCCGGACTGTGGAAGACAATCCGAGCCACCCTCTTAAGGAGAGCTATCATCAGCGTGAAAACCAAAAACCACTTGACATGGGCACTGTACCCCAGAAACCCAGGCGAACTATTGTCAAGGGAACTCCCTTGTTGTTTTCTAACTCTGAGCCTAAAAACACCCGATGACCCCACCTTTGATCATCCTCTAGATGGTCAGAAAGATGCACCTTCAGACCACACCTCGATCCTATCGGACATCTGTTTGTCCCCTAAAACTAAGGAATCTTTATGTCCCCAGGCAGACCCCAGTACGATCACCCCACCTCATGCCTGAGTGACTAACTGTTGTGAAGAATGTATAAAATCCCCAGAACTGATGTCGTCTGGGGGACAGCCTCTCCATCCGTGCTGTCCTCTTTGGGGGAACAGCCTTTCCTTTCATGCTGTCCTCCCAGGGAACTGCTCCCCATCTTGCTGTTCTACCTTGCTTTCCTCCTGGCCACTCTCAACATGACTTTCTAAATTAATAAATCTCTTTTTGTTTTTAAGCTAAGTTTTGGAGTCATTGCATGCTTGCCAGAGGCATCCTTCCCGAACCCCAAAGGGTATCCTTTCCGTGCCCATAACACACTGAGCCATTGAGTGATCTCCACATGTACTGGATGAAGTCTTGAGCCAGTCACCTCGCTCGCCGCCCCCCCCCCCCCTTCCCCTTCCTTCAGCACTAGGAAAGGAAGTGAAGGAATAACAATACTGAAAAAGAAACTGTAGGGAAAGAAAATACACACGAGAGAAGGCAAAGCTAGAAGGTAAACCCAAGACCTTCAGCTTTATGTGATGCTACCTCATGCCCACCCCCCCACTCGAAAAAAGGACCACTTGAAAGAAGGACTTCTCTTTCCATTTTAAAAATTATTGTCTGGAACGACCTCCAGGAAGTGATGCGGAGCGAAAGGAGCAGAACCAGGAAAACATTGTACACAGAGACCGATACGCTGTGGTACAGTCGGACGTCATGGAATTGTCCATTGGTGTCGCTGCGTTGTCCCTGAACGATCTGCAGGGACCTAGGAGAAAAAAACACTATCCACAAGCAGAGGACAAACTGTGGGAGTAAAAACACTACAGGGGCTGAGGGGATATGACTGAGGAGAGACTCTAAATGAACACTCTAATGCAAATACCAACATGGAAATGGGTACGAATCGAGAACACATGTGATACCCAGTGGAATCGCGCGTCGGCTAGGGGAGAGGTGGGGGGGGGGGGGGGAGGAAAAGAAAATGATCTTTGTCTCCAATGAATAATGTTTGGAAAGGACCGAATAAAATAATGTTTAAAAAAATTATTGTCATTTCATGACTTGATTTTCCCTGTTACATAGACACAGGATTTTCTGCCCCTGTTCTCAGGATTTCTATTTTTCTTTTTCTTTTTTCTTTTTTCTTTTCTTTTCTTTTTTTTTGTTGTTGTTTTTTGTTTTGTAAAATATATTTTATTTGATCATTTCCAAGCATTATTCGTTAAAGACATAGCTCATTTTCTTTTCCTCCTCCCCCCCCATAGCCGACGCGTAAGTCCACTGGGCATTAGATGTTTTCTTGATTTGAACCCATTGCTTTGTTGATAGTATTTGCATTAGAGTGTTCATTTAGAGTCTATCCTCTGTCATGTCCCCTCAACCGCTGTATTCAGGCAGTTGCTTTTTCTCGGTGTTTCCACTCCCATAGTTTATCCTTTGCTTATGAATGGTGTTTTTTTCTCCTGGATCCCTGCAAGTTGTTCAGGGACATTACACCGCCACTAATGGAGAAGTCCATTACGTTCGATTATACCACAGTGTATTAGTCTCTGTGTACAGTGTTCTCCTGGTTCTGCTCCTCTCGCTCTGCATCACTTCCTGGAGGTTGTTCCAGTCTCCATGGAACTCCTCCACTTTGTTATTCCTTTTAGCACAATAGTATTCCATCACGAACATATACCACAGTTTGTTCAGCCATTCCCCCAATTGATGGGCATCCCCTCGTTTTCCAGTTTTGGGCCACCACAAAGAGCGCAGCTATGAATATTTTTGTACAAGTCTTTGTGTCCGTTATCTCTTTGGGGTACAGACCCAGCAGTGCTATGGCTGGGTCAAAGGGTAGATATTCTTTTAGCACCCTTTGGGCATAGTTCCAGATTGCCCTCCAGAATGGTTGGATCAGTTCACAGCTCCACCAGCAATGAATGAATGTCCCTACTTTGCCACATCCCCTCCAGCATTCATGACTTTCCTTTGCTGTTATGTTAGCCAATCTGCTAGGTGTGAGGTGATACCTCAGAGTTGTTTTGATTTGCATCTCTCTGATTATAAGAGATGTAGAGCACTTCTTCATGTCCTTGTTAATAGTTTTGATTTCTTTATCTGAGAACTGCCTATCCATTTCCCTTGCCCATTTATCAATTGGAGAATGGCTTGATTTTTTGTACAATTGATTTAGCTCATTATAAATATGAGTCATTAAACCTTTGTCAGAGGTTTCTCTGAAGATTTTTTCCCAATTTGTTGTTTCCCTTCTGATTTTAGTTACATTGGTTTTGTTTGTACAGAAGCTTTTTAGTTTGATGTGGTCAAAATTATTTATTTTACATTTTGTGATTCTTTCTATGTCTTGCTTGGTTTTAAAGCCTTTCCCCTCCCAAAGGTCTGACATGTGTACTAGTCTGTGTTTACCCAATTTACTTATGGTTTCCTTCTTTCTGTTTAAGTCACTCACCCATTTTGAATTTATCTTGGTGTAGGGTGTGAGGGGTTGATCCAAACCTAATCTCTCCCACACTGTCTTCCAGTTTTCCCAGCAGTTTTTTTTAATTAAATAGTGGATTGTGGTCCCCCAAACTGGGGTCTTTGGGTTTGTCATAGACTGTCTTGCTCAGGTCACTTACCCCAAGTCTATTCCACGGATCCTCCTTTCTGTCTCTTCTTCAGTACCAAATTGTTTGGATGACCACTGCTTCATAGTATAGTTTGTGATCTGGGACTGTGAGGCCAACCTTCCTTTGCATCTACCCTCCCCCCCCCCCCATTATTTCACTGGATATTCCTTATCTTTCCTTCTTCCAAATAAACTTTGTTATAGTTTCTTCTATTTCAGTTAAACAGTTTTGTTTGTTTGTTTGTTTGTTTGTTTTTGATGGGTATGGCACTAAATAAATAGATAAGTTTGGGTAGGATGGTCATTTTTATTAGCTTAGCTTGTCCTACCCACGAGCGGTTAATGCTTTTCCAATAGCTCAGATCTAGTTTTAGTTGTGTGGAAAGTGTTTTGTAGTTGTGTTCATATAGTTCCTGTGTTTCTCTCTCAGCAGATGGATTCCTAAGCATTTTATATTGTCGAGGGTGATTTTGAAGAGAATTTCTCTTTCTAATTCCTGCTGCTGAGATGTGTTGGAGATATATAGAAATGCTGATTGATGACTTATGTGGGTTTATTTCTCATCCTGCAACTTCGATAAAGTTGTTGATTGTTTCCAATAGCTTTTCAGATGATCCTCTAGGATTTTTTTTTTTAAATAATGTTTTATTTCCCCAATTGATGGGCATCCCCTCGTTTTCCAGTTTTGGGCCACCACAAAGAGCACAGCTATGAATATTTTTGTACAAGTCTTTTTGTCCGTTATCTCTTTGGGGTACAGACCCAGCAGTGCTATGGCTGGATCAAAGGGTAGATATTCTTTTGTCGTCCTTTGGGCATAGTTCCAAATTGCCCTCCAGAATGGTTGGATCAGTTCACAACTCCACCAGCAATGAATGAATGAATGAATGTCCCTACTTTTCCACCTCTCCTCCAGCGAATTCATGACTTTCCTTTGCTGTCATGCTAGCCAGTCTGCTTGGTGTGAGGTGACACCTCAGAGTTCTTTTGATTTGCATCTCTCTGATTATAAGAGGTTTAGAACACTTCTTCATGTGCTTATTAATAGTTTTGATTTCTTTATCTGAGAACTGCCTATCCGTGTCCCTTGCCCATTTATCAATTGGAGAATGGCTTGATTTTTCGTACAATTGATTTAGCTCTTTATAAATTTGAGTCATTAAACCTTTGTCAGAGGTTTCTCTGAAGATTCCCCCCCCCCCCCCATTTGTTGTTTCCCTTCTGATTTTAGTTACATTGGTTTTGTTTGTACAGAAGCTTTTTAGTTTGATGTGGTCAAAATTATTTATTTTACATTTTGTGATTCTTTCTATGTTTTGCTTGGTTTTAAAGCCTTTCCCCTCCCAAAGGTTTGACATGTGTACTAGTCTGTGTTTACCCAATTTACTTATGGTTTCCTTCTTTCTGTTTAAGTCACTCACCCATTTTGAATTTATCTTGGTGTAGGGTGTGAGGGGTTGATCCAAACCTAATCTCTCCCACACTGTCTTCCAGTTTTCCCAGCAGTTTTTTTTAATTAAATAGTGGATTGTGGTCCCCCAAACTGGGGTCTTTGGGTTTGTCATAGACTGTCTTGCTCAGGTCACTTACCCCAAGTCTATTCCACCGATCTTCCTTTCTGTTACTTAGCCAGTACCAAATTGTTTTGATGACTGCTGCTTTGTAATATAGTTGAAGGTCTGGGACTGCAAGGCCCCCATCATATGTGTTTTCTTTCATGATTTCCCTGGATATCCTTGATCTTTTGTTATTCCAAATGAATTTTGTTATGGTTTTTTCTAAATCAGTCAAGAAATATTTTGGGAGTTCGATGGGTATGGCGCTAAATAGATGAATCAGTTTGGGTAGGATGGTCATTTTTATTATATTGGCTCATCCTATGCATGAGCAGTGAATGTTTTTCCAATTGTTCAAGTCTAGTTTTAGTGGTGTGGAGAGTGTTTTGTAGTCGTGTTCATATAGTTCCTGTGTTTGTCTCGGGAGATAGATTCCTAGGTATTTTATTTTGTCTAAGGTGATTTTGAATGGGATTTCTCTTTCTAGTTTTTGCTGCTGAGCTGTGTTGGAGATATATAGCAAAGCTGATGACTTATGTGGGTTTATTTTGTATCCTGCAACTTGGATAAAGTTGTTGATTATTTCAATTAGCTTTTTGGTTGAATCTCTCGGATTCTTGAAGGAGACCATCATATCACCCGCAAAGAGTGATAGCTTGGTCTCTTCATTGCCAATTTTAATACCTCCAATTGCTTTTTCTCCTCTAATTGCTACTGCTAGTGTTTCTAGTCCAATGTTAAACCATAGCGGTGATGATGGGCATCCTTGCTTCACTCCTGATCTTATTGGGAATGCATCTCGTTTATCCCCATTGCAGATGATGTTGGCTGATGGGTTGTTTGTTTGTTTTGTTGTTGTTGTTGTTGTTGTCCTCGTCCTTCGCTTTAAGCATTATTTTATTTGGTCATTTCCAAACATTACTCATTGGAAACAAAGCTCATTTTCTTTTCCTCCCCCCACCCCCACCCCCCCACCCCGTTCCCACCACCTCTCCCATAGTTTGGCTGATGGTTTTAGATAGATACTTTTTATTCTTTTTAGGAAAGACACTTCTATTCCTATACTTTCTAGTGTTTTCAATAGGAATGGGTGTTGTCTTTTGTGAAAGGCTTTTTCTGTGTCTATTGAGATAATCATGTGATTTTGGGGGGTTTGCTCCTTGATAGTAGGGTCAATTATGTGGAAGGTTTTCCTAGTATTGAACCATCCTTGCATTCCTGGTATAAACCCCACCTGATCATTCCCTTGATATTCTTGAACTTTTCTTCTTCCAAAGGAACTTTGTTATCGTTCTTTTGGAATTCAGGGGGGGAAAAAAAAAGTTTTTGGCAGTGAGATAGGTATGCCACTAAATAAGTCAATTCATTTGAATAGGATTGTCCTTTTTATTATGTTAGCTTGTCCTACCCGTGATCCATTACTGTTTTTCCAATGGTTTAGATGTACTTTTATTTGTGTGGAAACCGTTTTGAAATTATATTCATCTATATCATTCCCGTGTTTGTCTGGGCAGATGGAATCCCAAATATTTGATATTGTCTAGAATGATTTTCAATGGAGTTTCTTTTTCTAACTCCTGGTACTGATTTTTGTGGGAAAGACATAGAAATGATGATGATTTAGGTGGGCTTCCTTTATATCATGCAACTCTGCTATTTATTGGTTACTTCCACCAGCTTTTGAGTTGATTTTCTAGGATTCCCTGAGTATACCATCATATCATCTGCAAAGAGTGATGGTTTCAGTTTCCTTGTCACCTACTTTAATTTCGAGAAGGCCTTTCCTAAAAGAGGGGGGAAACTCCAGGCACCTTCCTCCCTTCACCCCCAAGTCCAGAAGTCTCTCCCGAAAGGACAACAGAGGGAGGTCTCCACTTCTCTAAACCCCCATCCCCACGGACCCCTATTGTTTCCAGGTTTGGGGCCATCAACCAGGCTCCCAACTTGCCTCAGGGGACCGCCCACACGCCAGCCCTTGAGGGCCAGGGAGCCTAAGGTGGAGAAGGGGAGCTGGGGTTGGGGGGGGGGGGAGGTGGTGTTAGGCTCCACGTGTCAAGGTGGCTCCAGCCTAGACCTGCAACCAGAGGTGGGGTGTGGGGAAGGGCAGGAAGGGAGACTTGGAGGAGTGTCTTTCTGGGCAGGGCTAGTCTTCCTGACGCCAAGACACTGTAATCTTAAGTAATCTTATCCACGGCTGCCACCTAGTGACCCATTCAGAGCATTACACGGACGAAATCTCTTCCCTCCCTCCCTCCCTCCCTCTCTCTCTCTCTCTCTCTCTCTCTCTCTCTCTCTCTCTCTCTCTCTCTCTCTCTCTCAATCTCTCCCTCCCTCCCTCCCTCCCTCCCTCCCTCCCTCCCTCCCTCGTTCCTCTCAAGTAACCAAACCTCTATCTATCTTATTTCTTCCTCTCTCTCGTGCTGTCCCCCTCAACGCCTAGTCTTATCTGTTAGTTCAATAATTTTCTTAATTCCAGTTTGTTTTGTTATGTTTTTTTTTCCAATTTTTTTTAATAAAAAATTTTTTTTTGTTACAATACTCACTTTATCTCACTTTATTTCCCTCCCTCCCTCCCTCCCTCCCACCCAACCTTCCTGCAGCCCACACGCAATTTCATTGGGTATTACTTGTATCCTTGATCAGAACCTATTTCCGTGTTGTCGTTTGCACTAGGGTGTTCATTTAGAGCCTACGTCCCCAACCACATCCCTTCGACTCGTGTATTCAAGCAGTTGTTTTTCTTCGGTGTTTCTACTCCCACAGTTTTTCCTCTGAATGAATGTCGATCGTGGTTTTTCTCCTAGATTCCTCCAAATTGTTCAGGATCACTGCATTGCCACTAATGGAGAAGCCCATTACATTCGATTGTACCACAGTGTATCACTCTCTGTGTACAATGTGCTCCTGGTTCTGCTCCTCTCGCTCTGTGTCAATTCCTGGAGGTTGTTCCAGGCCCCGTGGAATCCCTCCACTTTATTATTCCTTTGAGCACAATAGTATTCCATCACCAACAGATACCACAATTTGTTTCAGCCATTGCCCGAGTGAAGGGCATCCCCTTATTTTTCCAATTTTTTTTGCCACCACAAACAGTACAGCTATGAATATCTTTGTACATGTCTTTTTCCTTATTATCTCTTTTGGGTACTTGTTTTGTTTTCATTTATATAATGCCCCCCTCCATTTTATTTAATTAGTCAATTTCAAACACTTTTCCCTTGGTTACAAGAATCATGTTCTTTCCCTTCACCCCCCCTTCCCCATAGCTGAGGGGGCAATTCTACTGTGTCTTACAGGTGTCTTTGATGAAAACCTATTTCCATGTTGTTGATGTTTGCACTGGACTGATCATTTATTTAGAGGCTACATCCCCAATCGTATCCTCATGGACTCCGGTGATCAAGCAGTTGTTTTTCTTCTGTGATTCTACTCCCACAGTTTCCCCTCTGAATGTGGACAGCGTTCTTTCTCATAAGTCCCTCCCAATTGTCCTGGATCATTGCATTGTCTCTAGTGGAGGAGTGCCTTGCCTTCGATTGTACCACGGCTTTATCAGTCTCTGTGTACAACGTTCTCCTGGTTCTGCTCTTTCCACTCTGCATCATTTCCTGGAGGTCGTCGCAGTTCACATAGAATTCCTCCAGTCGATTCTCCCTTTGGGCACAATGGTATTCCATCACCAACAGATACCACAATTTGTTCTTCTTGGGTAAACGATGACCTGGAGCAGGATAAGGTGGGGGTGGCAGAGTGGGTGGGAAGGGACTTTGAAAGGAGGACGGGTCCTTGGGGTGGGGCCCAAATCTCGATCTCGGGGTGGTGGTGGGGAGAGGGAGGGAGGGGCACTGGGCCAGGATGATGCCTCCTACTGCTTGAACTAGGATAGGGGTGAAGGAGAGCAGTACCGCAGAGGGTTTTGAGGGCGGTGGGGTGGGCGGGGTGCAGCAGCTGTCTATATGTGGCAAAAGAATGATTCCCCACATTCTACACCTCCCTGTCAGGTGGGCAACCCCACCCCCACCCCCACCCCCACCCCCACCCCCACCCCCATTCGATGCAACAACCAAGAAAGCGCTCCAGTGGGGTTGGTGGTGGGAGAGTGGGTGCGCGGGGACCCGAGAAGTTCTGGGTCTGGAGGGGAGGCG
>NC_077232.1:310519537-310522037 GCF_027887165.1 Monodelphis domestica
CGGGTCCCTTTCCCGTCTTTCCTGCTTCCCGTGCCCCCGGAGGAGTCCCGCCGGGAGGCGAGAGTCCGCCGGCTCACCCCGCCCACACACACGGGTCCCCAGAGCGAGAGGGGCGCCAGGGGGGTGTGGCTGCCCCGACCGTGAGGGGTGGCCGGCGGTGGCCTCCCCGGGCTCGACGGGAGCGGGGCTGGGTGTCGGGAGGGGGCCGTCCCACGGCGGGAGCCTTAGGGCGGTGTCGTTCCCCGGTCCCGGGCTCGAGGCGTCGTGGCGGCTGCGGCCGACCGGGCGGCGTTCGGTGGGTTCCCTCCGGCGCCGCCCGGCCCCGCCGGTACCCCGGCGGCGTCCCGGACGCCGTCGGCGGCCCGTGCGCATGCCGAGTCCCCCCGCGGCGGGGGGTTTTCGAGCGAGAGAGGAATGCTGCTCGAAGTGCTTGACCACGATCCCGCCGCCCCGGCGCGGTCGTGCCCCCGCCGCTGCATGTGCGGGCTTCGGGGGGAGGTGGCGAAAAGGGGAAGAGACCCGGCGTCGTCGCCGGGCCCCACCCTCTCCGTGTGGGCGGTTGGGGCCCCGGGTGCCCGGTTCCCCGCCTTCGGTCGTCAGGGTCCCGGCTTCCCATGGGGGAGGAAAGGGTCGGTGATTCCCTCGGCCGGAGCGGCGGGGCGGGAGCTTAAGGCGGCGGTGCCTCTCCTCCCCTTTGCCCCCTTCCTCCGCTCCGCCTCAGCCCGCGGTCGGGTGTCTTTTAGGTTCTCCGGGTCCGTGCTCGCCGACGCGGCCGAACCGCCTCGTCCCCACCGGTGGGGCGGGGTCGGCGGTGCCGAGGCCCCTGCCCCGGCGGCTCGAGAGGGGTCCCCTCGACGTGTGGGCCAGCGAGGGCCCCGGCGGTCAGGCGCCGGGGTCGGTCCCGCTCGCTCGAGTGAGCGTCTTCCCTCCGAGATGGGGAATTGGGGTTGGCGTGACCGGCCGGGTGTGCCTTGGTCGCTCGTCCCGACCGCCCCGAGGGGCTGGGGCGAAAACTCCCACGCTCCTCTCCGCTGTGCGGTCCTAGCCCGCCGTTGGGGCGTGGGAGGCCTTTCCGCCCCCATCCTGTCCCGGGTACCTAGCGCGTTCTGGCGCGGAGGTTTAAAGATTCGGGGGTTGCCCTCCGCTCTCCAGCGGGGTCGGTTCTGTTTTCCCCCCTTCCCCGTCCGCCCTCTTCCGACGGTCTCGGGCCCCTCCTCTTGCCGCGTGCCCCGTCCGCGGGTCTCGCGGCTAGAGGTCGGGGGTTTGGTGCCCCCGAGACGGGAAGGGCGGGTCTGGGTGGGGGGGTCTTGGGACGGCCGCCCCCTGGGTTTGCCGGACGGGCCAGTGGGAAGAGGAGATGCCTGGCTCCGACTTCTCCCGTTCTCCGGTGTGGTGCTGGGTTCGGGTCCTGGTCGTGGGGGACCGCCCGCCCTCGGTGAGGTGTGCTCCGCGTGGAGGCCGCGTCTCCCCGGTCTTTCGTGCTCCCCTGGCCTTCTGGGGGAGGAAAGCGATCCCGCCCGCCGCGTCGCTCCGTGTCTGGTGGCGTGGGGGGGGAAAGCCTCGTACGGCCTGCGGGCCGCGACGAGCTCGGCCGTGGGGTCGAGGGCAGTAAGTAGTCCGGTCATCGGGGGAGGGGGGAGGATAGAGCGGAGTGCTCTTTTCCCCCTCTGTGTGCGTGCGTGGGGTGACCGCGGTTCGCGCTGTCGTCGCCCGGATTCGTGTCGGGGGGGGTGCGGTGGCTCGGTGGGGTCGGTGCCAGGGTCCGATCCCCTCCCGCCCCCTGGGAAGGTTGGGGTCCCACTCCCCGGTCTTCTCGGCGCTCGCCCTGGGCCTCGCCGAACCCCCGTGCGTTTCCGGTGCGGCGCCGTCCGTCCTTGGTCGCGGCCGCCTCGCTCCTCGCTGCACGTGGAGTGCGGGCGAGGACTCTCTGTTTCGAAACCTCCCCCTGATCCCCGGTGGGCCGTCGCGCTGCTTGCTCTCTCTGCCCTCGCTGTCTCGCCGCGTCCGCTTCCGACGGGCTTCCCTGCGCCGTCGCTGGGGGATGCCCTCCCGGGGGCTCCCTCTCGTCGGCCTTCCCTGCGCCGAGGGCCGGCGCCGCGACGAGAATGGGTCGTCGCTCCTCCCCCTCCGGTCGGGTTGCCGGTGGCCGGGTTGCCCGCGTGCCCCCCTCCGCGGGGTCGCCGCCGTTGGGTTTGTCGGTGGGTGCCGTCCCCCGCGTCGGCCCGTCCCGCTTGCCGCCCCGGGGACCCCCGGGCGCCTGTGGAGTTTGGCCGCGAGGCCGGCCGTGGCTTCGCGGGAGCGGTTCCCGCGCTGCCTCCCCGGGGACGCCCGGGGAAACGGTCGTTCCTCCGAGCCCCCCCACTGCCAAATCGTGTCGTGTCTCGTTTTTTACCTTCCGTTTACGCGTTGTGGGGGTTGCTGTGGGGTGTTGGGGGGGGCCACGCGCCTCCCCCCCCCTCCCTCCCTCCCGCGTATCCCCAAAAAAACCAAAATTCGGACA
>NC_077232.1:310529537-310547037 GCF_027887165.1 Monodelphis domestica
CGCTTCTCCCCACCTCCCCCCCCCCCCCTTAAATTTTTTTTTTTCCTTTTTGGGTAAAGTTAATGACTGTCTTTTGGAGACCTCCAGCAATCCTATTGCTGTCAGTTCTTCCTTGCCCAAACCGTTTGGGGTCCGAAGCATTGCAGAACTCCTCAGCCAAACGGACCCTCCCCTCCCTGTGTTACTGACTCCTAGCCAGCCACCGACCTGGAACCCTGACATTGGGAGCTAGAATTTGCCCAAGTTTTAGCGACTCAAAGGGTAACCTAGGTTCTCTCCTGGCCGACTGTGTCCCCGTCCCCTGGTGCCACAGCAACCCCCCCCCCCCACACACACACACACACAAAATCTCATCTTTTAAAAAATCCGGAGGGGTGTTCTTCTGTGGGGTGTGTTTACATTTATTTAAATTGCCAACCAAAAACAAATAGTAGCAATGATTTCTTATTAGCATTGTTACTACTATTATTATTTGATGACTTCTATATGGTCCTAGGACAAACTCTCTAAAAGGATGGGTTGGGCCTCCCCTTGTGACCGAGACGAGACCCACGCAAAAATGGATCCAGCTAGGGAGATAGCAGTGCAAGGTGGCCAGGCCAGGAGGGCCTCCAGGCTCTCTTTGAAAAGAATGTTGCCGCTTGCCCTCTTTACTTATCCTCAGAGAGGGACATACCTTGTCTCCCTCCCTCTGGCATGATGCAGGCAGCTTTCCAACAAAGAACTGAGCACCTGGACCCTGCCATCCATCCATCCATCCATCCATCCATCCATCCATCCATCCATCCATCCATCCATCCATGGGCTTGCTTACTTACTGTGAGATACCAGATTCGAGAAAGTTCGCTCCTGTCTCCTCACCCAGGGATGTGTGAGCCTCCAAGCTGGGGAAGATCTGTCCCCCGCCCGTGGGTTGTGCCCTGCCGTGCTTGGTGCTTGGTGAAGGCTTGGAGCCTCTTGCTTCCTGGGAGTTGGGGCTCCTCCGCCTTGTCTTTCTCTGTCTCCCCTCGACACAGGACGGGGCATTTCAAGGCAACCGTCTTTCCTGAAATCATTTAGATAGTTGGCCCGCCCGCGCCCGTGCCCGCGCCCGCGCCCGCGCCCGCGCCCGCGCCCCCATCTACCATCCCCATCCCTCCCCTCCCCTCCTCTTCCCCCTCCACAATCCACACTCGCTACCCTCCAGTGTCGTCTCGCCGTTCGACAACCAACCCCCCCCCCCCCCCCCCCCCCGGCGCTTCTCCAAGATGCCTGTGCCCAGTGGTTTCCTGTTCAATCCAACCGAGGAGCCCGAATGTGCCATTCCCGTGCAAAGTGTTCCTTCCCAACTTCTGTCCTCCTTTTGGGAGCCGGCAGGGCCTGATGAAACAATGGAAGTTTCCCTCTTCCCTCTTGGTTCTGTACATGAGTCCGGAGGACCTGCTGCTAGAGAAAGCTGGTCACCTGACGCTGTCCCTGGGACCCAGGGCTTCTGCCTCTGTTTATCTGCTGGTGCTCCTTCCCCTGCCCGTAGAAACCCCACCCCCACCCCACCCCACCCCACCCCACCCCACCTGACCCCACCCCCGCTGCTACTGCAGTAGCAGCAGCCCTTCCCTAGAGGTCCCTCCTCACCTACACTTCCCCCCTCCCCTTCTTCTTTATTTCATCCCAGCACTGCTTGACTTCTCCCCTGACTTTTCTAGAGCTTTCTCCTTTGTTTTCTCCGACTTTCTGCTTTCTGCTTTTTATTTCTTTCTTTTCCCTACTTCTATTTCTTTTCAGATTGATTGATCGATCCATCGATGGATGGATGGATGGATGGATGGATGGATGGATGGATGGATGAATGGATGGATGGATGGATGGAGGAATTTTTTAATTGAGGAAGGGCATTTCTCCATAGCGACATGATTCATGTTCTTTCCCTCCACCACCCCCTCCCAGAGCCAACAAGCAATTCCACTGGATTGTTTTGCATGTATCATTTCTTCAAAACCTATTATTTCCCGATTATTGCTCTTTGCCATACAGTGATCCTTTCAAACCAACCTGCTGCTAGCAGAGAAGTCATTAGATGGCGCCACAGTGTTTCTGTCTCTGCTTAAAACGTCCTCCTCATTCTGCTCCCTTCCCTAGGCATCAGTTCCCGGAGGCTCTTTCTGGTTCCCTTGGAATTCTTCCAGTTCATTATTCCTTTGAGCACAATAGTATTCCATCACCATGAGATAACAGGACTAATTCTTTATTCGGTCATTCATTCCACAATGGGGAGGCCACCCTTTCTTTTTCAAATCCTTTGCCACCCAATGTTTATTTATTACTCAGTCCGATCTGTGGGTCGGTTGGTCGGTCGGTCGGTCGGTCGGTCGGTCGGTCGGTCGGTTGGTTGGCCGGCCGGGCCGGCCAGCCGTTCGTTTGTCCATTACATTCTCTGAGCCAATAGAATAACATTGTAAATCAGGTGTTCTCTTTAATACAGACCAGGAAGCTCCGGTGTCTAATAGACAATCATAATAGGTGTTACCCACCTTTAAGGTAACATGGGGTTCATTAGTATGGGGAGGGCAGTGGATAGGGACAACGGGTAGTAGGACATCAGGGTCTGGGAAATCAAAGGTTGTATCCTCTGATTCCTGTACCCCAGACCCCCCCCCCCCCCCGGGCACCATCATTGTGTTTGGGATATTCCTTGGGCACCCCCCCTGAAGGGCCCCTCTCTGAGGGTCATTAGTACCTCGAGTAATTTTTGGACGAGCGCCATTTCTCATATATTGTTGAGTATTATCATTAAAATTTTCTTCAATTTGAGCATTTTCATTAATTTCCCAATTCCTATTTCTATAATTCTGGTTTCTAAAGTTCTTATTTCTATATTCATTATAGTTATTTCCATAGTCATTATTATAATTTCTAGAATTCTGGTGTCCATAACCATTATCATGATTTCTATAGTTATTCTTTCTAAAACTATTATTAAACTGTGTATTCCTTCCAAACATCTTAAGAAAGGTTCTACATTCCATCATTTTGTGGCCCTTCTTCTTACAGAAGTGGCAAGTAATGGATTGATCATTGGATTTCTGGAGAGGGGCGATTGTCGTTGGTTCATTATCATGCCCGCTTTCTAATTTAGTTATCCTATCTATTAAATATCTTATTTTTTTCTTCATTTCCTCCATGTCATCTTTATTTTCTTCCTCCTTTTCCTTGTTTCCCTTTAAAACATATATAGCTGTTTTTCGCAATTCTTCAAGGTCCATATCTGACCACCTTGGGCATTGTGTTTTAAAATAATTTTTAATTACTTTGCAAGAATTGTTTACAAAGATTCTTCTAACTTGTCTTAAACTATTCTCTTTAGTTAAGTCCCAATCTAAGTATCTGTCCCCAAACTCGATAGTTCTGTCCATAAATCTGAAGGGTGTTTCGTCTTCCTTTTGCTTAATTTTTTCCAGTTCCGTCCACTTATCTGTACTGTCTGCACATTCCTTCATGGCCGGCCGTGAGGATGGCCCCTCTACAACGGTATAGTTGTAGATAATCCTCAGGATTATTATAGTCCCATTCGGGATCCTGAGATGGCCAATGTGCTGCATTAAGCCCCCGGGTTTTGTTGACATGAGCGATTATTTTATTTTTTTCACGTTCACTTAAAAAAGCCTGGAGTAAGCTCTCAACGTCCTTGTGAGACGGATTATACTGAAAAAAATATGTCTCCCATCTTTTTTGTTACTAGAAAAGGATCTTGTTCATATGTGGGGATATTTCGTGTAAATTCATTTATTTCTTGGGGAGTAAAAACGGTATCCTATGTCTTAAAGTTACCACATCCCCATTTCGTCCTATTTCAGGTACTTCTCTTAGAGGAAACAGGCCTCTAGTTGAATTTTGCACCTGTGGGTCAGTTTGACAAGGACAGGTTTCTCTAGGAGGACAAGATCTCCCTTGCATTGGAATTTGGTTTTCTGTAGGAGAAGGAACGTGAGAAACTGGGATTGCAGGGGAAGGGTTTTGGGGATTAAATTCAGACAAGATTTGCACTACACGAGAGAAGCAGTCTGTTAACTGGGCTATAGGGAAGGTGTTTTGCATCTGTATTTCAGGGAAGGAAATTTCCTCATTCAAAGGTTCAGAAACAGGTCTGTTTCTGTTAGAGTGGTTGTTTGCCAATTGATCCTGTAAGAAACTTTTTACATCTTCTAATTGGACTTGCATTTTATCCTCAATTTTTCCTATTTTATCTTCCATATTTCCCATTTTATCCTCAATATTTCCTATTTTATTCTCAATATTTCCTATTTTATCCTCAAGCTTTTCTATTTTATTCTCAATATTTCCTATTTTATCCTCATTTTGTTTTATTTTATCCTCATTTTGTTTTATTTTATCCTCAATATTTTTTATTTTTTCATCTCTAAATATAGTATTGAGGAGTACAAAAATGACAGTACCTATTAATATAAAAATTTGGAGGTATCCTTCATTCCTCAATGCCCCTACTTCTTCAGCTGCCATGTAATTGTCAACGAATGTAGTACTCATTTTTATATATATATATTTTGTAATTTCACAAAACACGTGGGGAGCCGGGCAAAGCAACAAACTTTCCACAGGGTTTTTTTTTTTTCCCCCCTAATCCAGGAAGTTGTTCCTTAAGGGAAAGGATATTTAGAAACAGTTCTTCCAGCCAGGACTTTAGGGTCCTGTTGCCGAGATTTAAGACAGCTGTTTTCTGTCTATATCAGAGTCACACAGCTGGGAAGTATCTGAGGTCCGATTTGAACCCAGGACCTTCTGTCTCTAGGCCTGGCTCTCAATCCGCTGAGCTACCCAGCTGTCCCTTAAGATTAAAGGGAAGAAAAAGAAAAAAAAACTGCTGATTCCAATTTAACTTAAGGAGAAAAGAGAAAAAGTTTTTTATACTCACGTGTTCTAGCAGCTGTGTCTTTAAGCCAAGTTTTTTGTTAAAAAAAAAGGACTTCGTCTGCCCGTTCAGTTATTCATTCATTCATTCATTCATTCATTCATTCATTCATTCATTCATTCATTTACTTATTTATTCATTCATTCATTCATTCATTCATTCATTCATTCATTCATTCATTTATTTATTTATTTATTTATTTATTTGTTCATTTGTTTGTTTATTCGTTTGTTCCTTTCTCTGTCTGCCTGTCTGTCTGTCTATGTATCTATGTATCTTTTTATTTTTTATTTTTTATTGATTTGTTCCTTCGTTCCTTTGTTTGTTTATTATTTATCTATCATTCATTCATTCATTTATTTATTTATTTATTTGTTCCTTCCTTCCTTCCTTCCTTCCTTCCTTCCTTCCTTCCTTCCTTCCTTCCTTCCTTCCTTCCTTCCTTCCTTCCTTCCTTCGGTTCGTTCAGTTCTAGATTTTATTGGACTTCATTTTATTTTCACCTCTCACTACTTCTGAATTCCACTGATTTCCTATCATCTCATTTGTGGCTTTCTTGGATGTGACTGGGTCTTAGGACATGAATAAGGTAGGCTCCAAGGTTTCCTGAGACCACAGTCCTGGCTCTCTCTCTCTCTCTCTCTCTCTCTCTCTCTCTCTCTCTCTCTCTCTCTCTCTCTCTGTGGGTGTGGGTGTGGGTGTGGGTGTTTTCGTTCTGGGGGAGGAGGGGGGAAGATAAGCACTGCAAGATCCACCTGGATTTCAAGGTTGAGGTTTCTAGGCCTTGCCAATGAAGGGCTCTGGATCTCCTCCTTACCCGGAAGGCAGAGATACCCCATACCCCATCTTTTGTACATGAAGGACCTTTCCTCACCGAGTGTTGACCTATCCCTAGGAACCTCTTCTTCCACACTGCCCTGGTAGCCTTCAGGGGGATGGAGAATCATTTCTTTTTCTTTTCTTTTCTTTTCTTTTCTAATCTTTAGGAATTAATTAATTAATTAATTAATTAATGGATTAATTAATTAGATTGATTAGATTGATTCATTGATCGATCAATTGCTCGATTAATGGTTCTTTTGTATGTTTATTTGTCCATCCGTCTGTTCAGTTCCTTCATTCATTTTTAAAAATTTTTTCTACTAAATTGTTTATTATTTAAAATCAAGATCTTACTGTTTTGTCTTCCTTGGAATGAGAAAATTCCGCATAAGTTTTCAGAACTTGTATGATTCGTGTTGTATCCCTCCTTTCTCCTCCCCACTCCCAGTTGCAACAAATGCAATCTGAGTTTTGCACACATTATCACACAAAACCATCTTTCTGTAGGTTTCGTTTTTGTAACTGAATGCTCTTATTAAAAACAAAAAACAAAACAAAACAAAAAAAAACAAACAACCAACCAACCAACAAAAAACCCGAAGCTGCACACTGGATTTTACAACAGCTCCTTCTCTAGGAAGAGATAATACTTTTCTGCGTTTATTCCTCCCACAGTCCTTTCTCTCCATACGGATCGCATTCTTTCTCATAAATCACTCAGGGATATCCTGGATAACTACATTGCTATGAGTAGCAAAATGCATTACATCCTAAAATGAAATGCTTACAGCATATTCACCTACATGTTTCTTTTTTGGCTGATGTTTGATTGGACTAGCCTTCCGATCTCCTCTCTCCCTAAGGTTACACAGGTCTATCCCTGCCCTAACCCTAAATTCGTTTCTCTCTCTAACTCTAACCTAATCCTAACCCTAACCCTAACCCTAATCCTGCCTTCATTTCCCTTCCTAACCCTAAATATGCATTTCTCCGTTCTGCCACCCCACAACCCCGCCGCCTCTACCGCGGGACCCCCCCCCCCCCCCCATCGTTTCTTCCATGCGAAAGGGATTGAAGCACATGGGGAGAGAAAAAAAGGAGTACTGCAGGAGGGACTGTTGCTTGTGAGGCCTAGAACTCTGACCTCTCAGCACCTGAGGATGTTTTCCTAGGGAAATAGCAACAGTTCCCCTTCCTCCCCCTCCCCCCCCCCCAGCCAATGTGCCTGCCTGCCTGCCTGCCTGCCTGCCTGCCTGCCTGCCTGCCTGCCTGCCTGCCTGCCTTCTTGCTTTTTTGGCGAACCTAGGAAGAAAAACAAAGCCATCAGTCTCAGTTAAAACCCCACCCAGCTTTTTCTCTTCCTGAGTTAGCCCAACATTCCAAGGCCCACCCTAGGCTAACCGAGTAGCAATTACTGGTGAGCACAGAAAGAGAAGAAACCCCCTCAGGGCATTGGCTACTTCCTCTGCCCCACCCCACCCCCACTCCTCCTTTGGCTGGCCGGCAAGGGCAAAGAAGGGAAGGAGAAGGAGAAGGAGAAGGAGAAGGGGGTGGGGCAGAGGGTTCGCTGGGTGGGGGTGGGGGCGGGGAACACATCAGGAAGAAGGCCCAGAGAGAAGGTAGGGAAGTCTTTCTCATCCACCTCATCAGTGTCCTTAGCACACACAGACACAGACACAGAGACAGAGACAGAGACAGAGACAGAGACAGAGACAGAGACAGAGACAGAGACAGACAGACAGATAGACACAGACACACAGACACACACACACACACACACACACACACACACACACACACACACATATATCACCTCCCATCCCTTCCCCCATCCAACACCACTCCCCTCAGGCCTGGAAGGCCTAGGACCGAGGTGGCAGACAATGGAGCAGCTGCCTGGCTCTTCCTGTGGCCCGCTTCCCAGGGGCGGCCCAGGTCCCATTGGTATCGGAGCCTGGCCGAGCAATGAGCTCCCGGACTGTGGAAGACAATCCGAGCCACCCTCTTAAGGAGAGCTATCATCAGCGTGAAAACCAAAAACCACTTGACATGGGCACTGTACCCCAGAAACCCAGGCGAACTATTGTCAAGGGAACTCCCTTGTTGTTTTCTAACTCTGAGCCTAAAAACACCCGATGACCCCACCTTTGATCATCCTCTAGATGGTCAGAAAGATGCACCTTCAGACCACACCTCGATCCTATCGGACATCTGTTTGTCCCCTAAAACTAAGGAATCTTTATGTCCCCAGGCAGACCCCAGTACGATCACCCCACCTCATGCCTGAGTGACTAACTGTTGTGAAGAATGTATAAAATCCCCAGAACTGATGTCGTCTGGGGGACAGCCTCTCCATCCGTGCTGTCCTCTTTGGGGGAACAGCCTTTCCTTTCATGCTGTCCTCCCAGGGAACTGCTCCCCATCTTGCTGTTCTACCTTGCTTTCCTCCTGGCCACTCTCAACATGACTTTCTAAATTAATAAATCTCTTTTTGTTTTTAAGCTAAGTTTTGGAGTCATTGCATGCTTGCCAGAGGCATCCTTCCCGAACCCCAAAGGGTATCCTTTCCGTGCCCATAACACACTGAGCCATTGAGTGATCTCCACATGTACTGGATGAAGTCTTGAGCCAGTCACCTCGCTCGCCGCCCCCCCCCCCCCCTTCCCCTTCCTTCAGCACTAGGAAAGGAAGTGAAGGAATAACAATACTGAAAAAGAAACTGTAGGGAAAGAAAATACACACGAGAGAAGGCAAAGCTAGAAGGTAAACCCAAGACCTTCAGCTTTATGTGATGCTACCTCATGCCCACCCCCCCACTCGAAAAAAGGACCACTTGAAAGAAGGACTTCTCTTTCCATTTTAAAAATTATTGTCTGGAACGACCTCCAGGAAGTGATGCGGAGCGAAAGGAGCAGAACCAGGAAAACATTGTACACAGAGACCGATACGCTGTGGTACAGTCGGACGTCATGGAATTGTCCATTGGTGTCGCTGCGTTGTCCCTGAACGATCTGCAGGGACCTAGGAGAAAAAAACACTATCCACAAGCAGAGGACAAACTGTGGGAGTAAAAACACTACAGGGGCTGAGGGGATATGACTGAGGAGAGACTCTAAATGAACACTCTAATGCAAATACCAACATGGAAATGGGTACGAATCGAGAACACATGTGATACCCAGTGGAATCGCGCGTCGGCTAGGGGAGAGGTGGGGGGGGGGGGGGGAGGAAAAGAAAATGATCTTTGTCTCCAATGAATAATGTTTGGAAAGGACCGAATAAAATAATGTTTAAAAAAATTATTGTCATTTCATGACTTGATTTTCCCTGTTACATAGACACAGGATTTTCTGCCCCTGTTCTCAGGATTTCTATTTTTCTTTTTCTTTTTTCTTTTTTCTTTTCTTTTCTTTTTTTTTGTTGTTGTTTTTTGTTTTGTAAAATATATTTTATTTGATCATTTCCAAGCATTATTCGTTAAAGACATAGCTCATTTTCTTTTCCTCCTCCCCCCCCCATAGCCGACGCGTAAGTCCACTGGGCATTAGATGTTTTCTTGATTTGAACCCATTGCTTTGTTGATAGTATTTGCATTAGAGTGTTCATTTAGAGTCTATCCTCTGTCATGTCCCCTCAACCGCTGTATTCAGGCAGTTGCTTTTTCTCGGTGTTTCCACTCCCATAGTTTATCCTTTGCTTATGAATGGTGTTTTTTTCTCCTGGATCCCTGCAAGTTGTTCAGGGACATTACACCGCCACTAATGGAGAAGTCCATTACGTTCGATTATACCACAGTGTATTAGTCTCTGTGTACAGTGTTCTCCTGGTTCTGCTCCTCTCGCTCTGCATCACTTCCTGGAGGTTGTTCCAGTCTCCATGGAACTCCTCCACTTTGTTATTCCTTTTAGCACAATAGTATTCCATCACGAACATATACCACAGTTTGTTCAGCCATTCCCCCAATTGATGGGCATCCCCTCGTTTTCCAGTTTTGGGCCACCACAAAGAGCGCAGCTATGAATATTTTTGTACAAGTCTTTGTGTCCGTTATCTCTTTGGGGTACAGACCCAGCAGTGCTATGGCTGGGTCAAAGGGTAGATATTCTTTTAGCACCCTTTGGGCATAGTTCCAGATTGCCCTCCAGAATGGTTGGATCAGTTCACAGCTCCACCAGCAATGAATGAATGTCCCTACTTTGCCACATCCCCTCCAGCATTCATGACTTTCCTTTGCTGTTATGTTAGCCAATCTGCTAGGTGTGAGGTGATACCTCAGAGTTGTTTTGATTTGCATCTCTCTGATTATAAGAGATGTAGAGCACTTCTTCATGTCCTTGTTAATAGTTTTGATTTCTTTATCTGAGAACTGCCTATCCATTTCCCTTGCCCATTTATCAATTGGAGAATGGCTTGATTTTTTGTACAATTGATTTAGCTCATTATAAATATGAGTCATTAAACCTTTGTCAGAGGTTTCTCTGAAGATTTTTTCCCAATTTGTTGTTTCCCTTCTGATTTTAGTTACATTGGTTTTGTTTGTACAGAAGCTTTTTAGTTTGATGTGGTCAAAATTATTTATTTTACATTTTGTGATTCTTTCTATGTCTTGCTTGGTTTTAAAGCCTTTCCCCTCCCAAAGGTCTGACATGTGTACTAGTCTGTGTTTACCCAATTTACTTATGGTTTCCTTCTTTCTGTTTAAGTCACTCACCCATTTTGAATTTATCTTGGTGTAGGGTGTGAGGGGTTGATCCAAACCTAATCTCTCCCACACTGTCTTCCAGTTTTCCCAGCAGTTTTTTTTAATTAAATAGTGGATTGTGGTCCCCCAAACTGGGGTCTTTGGGTTTGTCATAGACTGTCTTGCTCAGGTCACTTACCCCAAGTCTATTCCACGGATCCTCCTTTCTGTCTCTTCTTCAGTACCAAATTGTTTGGATGACCACTGCTTCATAGTATAGTTTGTGATCTGGGACTGTGAGGCCAACCTTCCTTTGCATCTACCCTCCCCCCCCCCCCCATTATTTCACTGGATATTCCTTATCTTTCCTTCTTCCAAATAAACTTTGTTATAGTTTCTTCTATTTCAGTTAAACAGTTTTGTTTGTTTGTTTGTTTGTTTGTTTTTGATGGGTATGGCACTAAATAAATAGATAAGTTTGGGTAGGATGGTCATTTTTATTAGCTTAGCTTGTCCTACCCACGAGCGGTTAATGCTTTTCCAATAGCTCAGATCTAGTTTTAGTTGTGTGGAAAGTGTTTTGTAGTTGTGTTCATATAGTTCCTGTGTTTCTCTCTCAGCAGATGGATTCCTAAGCATTTTATATTGTCGAGGGTGATTTTGAAGAGAATTTCTCTTTCTAATTCCTGCTGCTGAGATGTGTTGGAGATATATAGAAATGCTGATTGATGACTTATGTGGGTTTATTTCTCATCCTGCAACTTCGATAAAGTTGTTGATTGTTTCCAATAGCTTTTCAGATGATCCTCTAGGATTTTTTTTTTTAAATAATGTTTTATTTCCCCAATTGATGGGCATCCCCTCGTTTTCCAGTTTTGGGCCACCACAAAGAGCACAGCTATGAATATTTTTGTACAAGTCTTTTTGTCCGTTATCTCTTTGGGGTACAGACCCAGCAGTGCTATGGCTGGATCAAAGGGTAGATATTCTTTTGTCGTCCTTTGGGCATAGTTCCAAATTGCCCTCCAGAATGGTTGGATCAGTTCACAACTCCACCAGCAATGAATGAATGAATGAATGTGTCCCTACTTTTCCACCTCTCCTCCAGCGAATTCATGACTTTCCTTTGCTGTCATGCTAGCCAGTCTGCTTGGTGTGAGGTGACACCTCAGAGTTCTTTTGATTTGCATCTCTCTGATTATAAGAGGTTTAGAACACTTCTTCATGTGCTTATTAATAGTTTTGATTTCTTTATCTGAGAACTGCCTATCCGTGTCCCTTGCCCATTTATCAATTGGAGAATGGCTTGATTTTTCGTACAATTGATTTAGCTCTTTATAAATTTGAGTCATTAAACCTTTGTCAGAGGTTTCTCTGAAGATTCCCCCCCCCCCCCATTTGTTGTTTCCCTTCTGATTTTAGTTACATTGGTTTTGTTTGTACAGAAGCTTTTTAGTTTGATGTGGTCAAAATTATTTATTTTACATTTTGTGATTCTTTCTATGTTTTGCTTGGTTTTAAAGCCTTTCCCCTCCCAAAGGTTTGACATGTGTACTAGTCTGTGTTTACCCAATTTACTTATGGTTTCCTTCTTTCTGTTTAAGTCACTCACCCATTTTGAATTTATCTTGGTGTAGGGTGTGAGGGGTTGATCCAAACCTAATCTCTCCCACACTGTCTTCCAGTTTTCCCAGCAGTTTTTTTTAATTAAATAGTGGATTGTGGTCCCCCAAACTGGGGTCTTTGGGTTTGTCATAGACTGTCTTGCTCAGGTCACTTACCCCAAGTCTATTCCACCGATCTTCCTTTCTGTTACTTAGCCAGTACCAAATTGTTTTGATGACTGCTGCTTTGTAATATAGTTGAAGGTCTGGGACTGCAAGGCCCCCATCATATGTGTTTTCTTTCATGATTTCCCTGGATATCCTTGATCTTTTGTTATTCCAAATGAATTTTGTTATGGTTTTTTCTAAATCAGTCAAGAAATATTTTGGGAGTTCGATGGGTATGGCGCTAAATAGATGAATCAGTTTGGGTAGGATGGTCATTTTTATTATATTGGCTCATCCTATGCATGAGCAGTGAATGTTTTTCCAATTGTTCAAGTCTAGTTTTAGTGGTGTGGAGAGTGTTTTGTAGTCGTGTTCATATAGTTCCTGTGTTTGTCTCGGGAGATAGATTCCTAGGTATTTTATTTTGTCTAAGGTGATTTTGAATGGGATTTCTCTTTCTAGTTTTTGCTGCTGAGCTGTGTTGGAGATATATAGCAAAGCTGATGACTTATGTGGGTTTATTTTGTATCCTGCAACTTGGATAAAGTTGTTGATTATTTCAATTAGCTTTTTGGTTGAATCTCTCGGATTCTTGAAGGAGACCATCATATCACCCGCAAAGAGTGATAGCTTGGTCTCTTCATTGCCAATTTTAATACCTCCAATTGCTTTTTCTCCTCTAATTGCTACTGCTAGTGTTTCTAGTCCAATGTTAAACCATAGCGGTGATGATGGGCATCCTTGCTTCACTCCTGATCTTATTGGGAATGCATCTCGTTTATCCCCATTGCAGATGATGTTGGCTGATGGGTTGTTTGTTTGTTTTGTTGTTGTTGTTGTTGTTGTCCTCGTCCTTCGCTTTAAGCATTATTTTATTTGGTCATTTCCAAACATTACTCATTGGAAACAAAGCTCATTTTCTTTTCCTCCCCCCACCCCCACCCCCCCACCCCGTTCCCACCACCTCTCCCATAGTTTGGCTGATGGTTTTAGATAGATACTTTTTATTCTTTTTAGGAAAGACACTTCTATTCCTATACTTTCTAGTGTTTTCAATAGGAATGGGTGTTGTCTTTTGTGAAAGGCTTTTTCTGTGTCTATTGAGATAATCATGTGATTTTGGGGGGTTTGCTCCTTGATAGTAGGGTCAATTATGTGGAAGGTTTTCCTAGTATTGAACCATCCTTGCATTCCTGGTATAAACCCCACCTGATCATTCCCTTGATATTCTTGAACTTTTCTTCTTCCAAAGGAACTTTGTTATCGTTCTTTTGGAATTCAGGGGGGGAAAAAAAAAGTTTTTGGCAGTGAGATAGGTATGCCACTAAATAAGTCAATTCATTTGAATAGGATTGTCCTTTTTATTATGTTAGCTTGTCCTACCCGTGATCCATTACTGTTTTTCCAATGGTTTAGATGTACTTTTATTTGTGTGGAAACCGTTTTGAAATTATATTCATCTATATCATTCCCGTGTTTGTCTGGGCAGATGGAATCCCAAATATTTGATATTGTCTAGAATGATTTTCAATGGAGTTTCTTTTTCTAACTCCTGGTACTGATTTTTGTGGGAAAGACATAGAAATGATGATGATTTAGGTGGGCTTCCTTTATATCATGCAACTCTGCTATTTATTGGTTACTTCCACCAGCTTTTGAGTTGATTTTCTAGGATTCCCTGAGTATACCATCATATCATCTGCAAAGAGTGATGGTTTCAGTTTCCTTGTCACCTACTTTAATTTCGAGAAGGCCTTTCCTAAAAGAGGGGGGAAACTCCAGGCACCTTCCTCCCTTCACCCCCAAGTCCAGAAGTCTCTCCCGAAAGGACAACAGAGGGAGGTCTCCACTTCTCTAAACCCCCATCCCCACGGACCCCTATTGTTTCCAGGTTTGGGGCCATCAACCAGGCTCCCAACTTGCCTCAGGGGACCGCCCACACGCCAGCCCTTGAGGGCCAGGGAGCCTAAGGTGGAGAAGGGGAGCTGGGGTTGGGGGGGGGGGGAGGTGGTGTTAGGCTCCACGTGTCAAGGTGGCTCCAGCCTAGACCTGCAACCAGAGGTGGGGTGTGGGGAAGGGCAGGAAGGGAGACTTGGAGGAGTGTCTTTCTGGGCAGGGCTAGTCTTCCTGACGCCAAGACACTGTAATCTTAAGTAATCTTATCCACGGCTGCCACCTAGTGACCCATTCAGAGCATTACACGGACGAAATCTCTTCCCTCCCTCCCTCCCTCCCTCTCTCTCTCTCTCTCTCTCTCTCTCTCTCTCTCTCTCTCTCTCTCTCTCTCTCTCAATCTCTCCCTCCCTCCCTCCCTCCCTCCCTCCCTCCCTCCCTCCCTCGTTCCTCTCAAGTAACCAAACCTCTATCTATCTTATTTCTTCCTCTCTCTCGTGCTGTCCCCCTCAACGCCTAGTCTTATCTGTTAGTTCAATAATTTTCTTAATTCCAGTTTGTTTTGTTATGTTTTTTTTTCCAATTTTTTTTAATAAAAAATTTTTTTTTGTTACAATACTCACTTTATCTCACTTTATTTCCCTCCCTCCCTCCCTCCCTCCCACCCAACCTTCCTGCAGCCCACAGGCAATTTCATTGGGTATTACTTGTATCCTTGATCAGAACCTATTTCCGTGTTGTCGTTTGCACTAGGGTGTTCATTTAGAGCCTACGTCCCCAACCACATCCCTTCGACTCGTGTATTCAAGCAGTTGTTTTTCTTCGGTGTTTCTACTCCCACAGTTTTTCCTCTGAATGAATGTCGATCGTGGTTTTTCTCCTAGATTCCTCCAAATTGTTCAGGATCACTGCATTGCCACTAATGGAGAAGCCCATTACATTCGATTGTACCACAGTGTATCACTCTCTGTGTACAATGTGCTCCTGGTTCTGCTCCTCTCGCTCTGTGTCAATTCCTGGAGGTTGTTCCAGGCCCCGTGGAATCCCTCCACTTTATTATTCCTTTGAGCACAATAGTATTCCATCACCAACAGATACCACAATTTGTTTCAGCCATTGCCCGAGTGAAGGGCATCCCCTTATTTTTCCAATTTTTTTTGCCACCACAAACAGTACAGCTATGAATATCTTTGTACATGTCTTTTTCCTTATTATCTCTTTTGGGTACTTGTTTTGTTTTCATTTATATAATGCCCCCCTCCATTTTATTTAATTAGTCAATTTCAAACACTTTTCCCTTGGTTACAAGAATCATGTTCTTTCCCTTCACCCCCCCTTCCCCATAGCTGAGGGGGCAATTCTACTGTGTCTTACAGGTGTCTTTGATGAAAACCTATTTCCATGTTGTTGATGTTTGCACTGGACTGATCATTTATTTAGAGGCTACATCCCCAATCGTATCCTCATGGACTCCGGTGATCAAGCAGTTGTTTTTCTTCTGTGATTCTACTCCCACAGTTTCCCCTCTGAATGTGGACAGCGTTCTTTCTCATAAGTCCCTCCCAATTGTCCTGGATCATTGCATTGTCTCTAGTGGAGGAGTGCCTTGCCTTCGATTGTACCACGGCTTTATCAGTCTCTGTGTACAACGTTCTCCTGGTTCTGCTCTTTCCACTCTGCATCATTTCCTGGAGGTCGTCGCAGTTCACATAGAATTCCTCCAGTCGATTCTCCCTTTGGGCACAATGGTATTCCATCACCAACAGATACCACAATTTGTTCTTCTTGGGTAAACGATGACCTGGAGCAGGATAAGGTGGGGGTGGCAGAGTGGGTGGGAAGGGACTTTGAAAGGAGGACGGGTCCTTGGGGTGGGGCCCAAATCTCGATCTCGGGGTGGTGGTGGGGAGAGGGAGGGAGGGGCACTGGGCCAGGATGATGCCTCCTACTGCTTGAACTAGGATAGGGGTGAAGGAGAGCAGTACCGCAGAGGGTTTTGAGGGCGGTGGGGTGGGCGGGGTGCAGCAGCTGTCTATATGTGGCAAAAGAATGATTCCCCACATTCTACACCTCCCTGTCAGGTGGGCAACCCCACCCCCACCCCCACCCCCACCCCCACCCCCACCCCCATTCGATGCAACAACCAAGAAAGCGCTCCAGTGGGGTTGGTGGTGGGAGAGTGGGTGCGCGGGGACCCGAGAAGTTCTGGGTCTGGAGGGGAGGCGGGCTCTGGCGAGCCAGGAGCAAAGCGTTTTCGTCGTGGAGGGGGAAAAGAGACGGATGGTGGAATTCGGTGTGGAATGGAAGGCTCTTTGAGTCTCCAGGGGAGATCTCCTGCGGCTCAGAAGACGAAGACGTTGTCCTTCCGGAAGGTGGAGGGACGGGTGGGATTCGGACTGTGAGAATGAAGACCTGGGTCTCCCGGCCGCGGCAGCAGCAGCGAAAACCAGAGCAGGGACTTAGTCTCTGGCGGCGAAAGTGGGGACTTAGTCTCTGGCGGCGAAAGTGGGGACTTAGTCTCTGGCGGCGAAAGTGGGGACTTAGTCTCTGGCGGCCTTGTGCGAGAGGCGACTCTGTAGCGCCCCCTTGCGGGGCTCCCCGCGGGTCGCCCTCCTTCCTGGGGCTTGTGGGGGTCGTGCCCCGGACGCCCACTGACGCTTGGCGCGGTGGCGTTGCGTTTTCTCGGTGATCTGCTCCAGTCCGGAAGTCCGATGGGGTCGAGATTGCCGGGGCTATCCGGGTCAGAGTTCCATGGGCTTGGCGCGATTTTCAAATTTCCCCCGGTGGTGCGGCACGTAATTTTTTCGTCAACAAACGGGTGATTGTGCCTGCAGACTAGTGGGGAGAAGTGCTCTGGCTGTTGTTGGGAATGGGGAAGACGAGCCGGTGTGCAGAAAAAGCCAAGCCGTGCTTTTGGTTTTGGGGCCGTTGTCGTGCTGTGAGGCGGTCCGCTGCCGGTCTCGGTCCTTCTCCGGAACCTCTCGGCTGGTGGGAAGTGGTCGTTGCCTCGGGCCGCGCGGCGCCTCCGGGTTGCCGCCCGGCCCCCGTCTTCCGCTCTCTCCTCTTGGTGGCGTTGGGGTCGGCCCTTGGTTTTTTTTCCCCGGGTGGCGTTCCGCTCTGGGTCCTCTCCTCTCTCGGCCCGTTTTGGGCTCGTTGGGCCGCTGTCCCCTCCCGCCCTCTTTCCCGTCTTTGGGGATTTCTCCTCGGATCGATGTGGTGTCCCTGGTCCCGCGAGGGAGGGCCGTCGGGCAGGCGATGATGACTCTGTCGCTCACCCGCCTGTTCCTGGCTCCCGCTGCCCCGCCTGGGGAGGGGGGAGTGGCGGTTCCTGCCCAAGTCGAGTGGACCGGGCCCTGCTCCTAGGGCCGTGTTTCTGCTTTGGCGGCGGCCTCGAACGGTGGGGGTGCTGCGGGTGAGGTTGAGCTG
>NC_077232.1:310562037-310577037 GCF_027887165.1 Monodelphis domestica
TACCCTCCAGTGTCGTCTCGCCGTTCGACAACCAACCCCCCCCCCCCCCCCCCCCCCGGCGCTTCTCCAAGATGCCTGTGCCCAGTGGTTTCCTGTTCAATCCAACCGAGGAGCCCGAATGTGCCATTCCCGTGCAAAGTGTTCCTTCCCAACTTCTGTCCTCCTTTTGGGAGCCGGCAGGGCCTGATGAAACAATGGAAGTTTCCCTCTTCCCTCTTGGTTCTGTACATGAGTCCGGAGGACCTGCTGCTAGAGAAAGCTGGTCACCTGACGCTGTCCCTGGGACCCAGGGCTTCTGCCTCTGTTTATCTGCTGGTGCTCCTTCCCCTGCCCGTAGAAACCCCACCCCCACCCCACCCCACCCCACCCCACCCCACCTGACCCCACCCCCGCTGCTACTGCAGTAGCAGCAGCCCTTCCCTAGAGGTCCCTCCTCACCTACACTTCCCCCCTCCCCTTCTTCTTTATTTCATCCCAGCACTGCTTGACTTCTCCCCTGACTTTTCTAGAGCTTTCTCCTTTGTTTTCTCCGACTTTCTGCTTTCTGCTTTTTATTTCTTTCTTTTCCCTACTTCTATTTCTTTTCAGATTGATTGATCGATCCATCGATGGATGGATGGATGGATGGATGGATGGATGGATGGATGGATGAATGGATGGATGGATGGATGGAGGAATTTTTTAATTGAGGAAGGGCATTTCTCCATAGCGACATGATTCATGTTCTTTCCCTCCACCACCCCCTCCCAGAGCCAACAAGCAATTCCACTGGATTGTTTTGCATGTATCATTTCTTCAAAACCTATTATTTCCCGATTATTGCTCTTTGCCATACAGTGATCCTTTCAAACCAACCTGCTGCTAGCAGAGAAGTCATTAGATGGCGCCACAGTGTTTCTGTCTCTGCTTAAAACGTCCTCCTCATTCTGCTCCCTTCCCTAGGCATCAGTTCCCGGAGGCTCTTTCTGGTTCCCTTGGAATTCTTCCAGTTCATTATTCCTTTGAGCACAATAGTATTCCATCACCATGAGATAACAGGACTAATTCTTTATTCGGTCATTCATTCCACAATGGGGAGGCCACCCTTTCTTTTTCAAATCCTTTGCCACCCAATGTTTATTTATTACTCAGTCCGATCTGTGGGTCGGTTGGTCGGTCGGTCGGTCGGTCGGTCGGTCGGTCGGTCGGTTGGTTGGCCGGCCGGGCCGGCCAGCCGTTCGTTTGTCCATTACATTCTCTGAGCCAATAGAATAACATTGTAAATCAGGTGTTCTCTTTAATACAGACCAGGAAGCTCCGGTGTCTAATAGACAATCATAATAGGTGTTACCCACCTTTAAGGTAACATGGGGTTCATTAGTATGGGGAGGGCAGTGGATAGGGACAACGGGTAGTAGGACATCAGGGTCTGGGAAATCAAAGGTTGTATCCTCTGATTCCTGTACCCCAGACCCCCCCCCCCCCCCGGGCACCATCATTGTGTTTGGGATATTCCTTGGGCACCCCCCCTGAAGGGCCCCTCTCTGAGGGTCATTAGTACCTCGAGTAATTTTTGGACGAGCGCCATTTCTCATATATTGTTGAGTATTATCATTAAAATTTTCTTCAATTTGAGCATTTTCATTAATTTCCCAATTCCTATTTCTATAATTCTGGTTTCTAAAGTTCTTATTTCTATATTCATTATAGTTATTTCCATAGTCATTATTATAATTTCTAGAATTCTGGTGTCCATAACCATTATCATGATTTCTATAGTTATTCTTTCTAAAACTATTATTAAACTGTGTATTCCTTCCAAACATCTTAAGAAAGGTTCTACATTCCATCATTTTGTGGCCCTTCTTCTTACAGAAGTGGCAAGTAATGGATTGATCATTGGATTTCTGGAGAGGGGCGATTGTCGTTGGTTCATTATCATGCCCGCTTTCTAATTTAGTTATCCTATCTATTAAATATCTTATTTTTTTCTTCATTTCCTCCATGTCATCTTTATTTTCTTCCTCCTTTTCCTTGTTTCCCTTTAAAACATATATAGCTGTTTTTCGCAATTCTTCAAGGTCCATATCTGACCACCTTGGGCATTGTGTTTTAAAATAATTTTTAATTACTTTGCAAGAATTGTTTACAAAGATTCTTCTAACTTGTCTTAAACTATTCTCTTTAGTTAAGTCCCAATCTAAGTATCTGTCCCCAAACTCGATAGTTCTGTCCATAAATCTGAAGGGTGTTTCGTCTTCCTTTTGCTTAATTTTTTCCAGTTCCGTCCACTTATCTGTACTGTCTGCACATTCCTTCATGGCCGGCCGTGAGGATGGCCCCTCTACAACGGTATAGTTGTAGATAATCCTCAGGATTATTATAGTCCCATTCGGGATCCTGAGATGGCCAATGTGCTGCATTAAGCCCCCGGGTTTTGTTGACATGAGCGATTATTTTATTTTTTTCACGTTCACTTAAAAAAGCCTGGAGTAAGCTCTCAACGTCCTTGTGAGACGGATTATACTGAAAAAAATATGTCTCCCATCTTTTTTGTTACTAGAAAAGGATCTTGTTCATATGTGGGGATATTTCGTGTAAATTCATTTATTTCTTGGGGAGTAAACGGTATCCTATGTCTTAAAGTTACCACATCCCCATTTCGTCCTATTTCAGGTACTTCTCTTAGAGGAAACAGGCCTCTAGTTGAATTTTGCACCTGTGGGTCAGTTTGACAAGGACAGGTTTCTCTAGGAGGACAAGATCTCCCTTGCATTGGAATTTGGTTTTCTGTAGGAGAAGGAACGTGAGAAACTGGGATTGCAGGGGAAGGGTTTTGGGGATTAAATTCAGACAAGATTTGCACTACACGAGAGAAGCAGTCTGTTAACTGGGCTATAGGGAAGGTGTTTTGCATCTGTATTTCAGGGAAGGAAATTTCCTCATTCAAAGGTTCAGAAACAGGTCTGTTTCTGTTAGAGTGGTTGTTTGCCAATTGATCCTGTAAGAAACTTTTTACATCTTCTAATTGGACTTGCATTTTATCCTCAATTTTTCCTATTTTATCTTCCATATTTCCCATTTTATCCTCAATATTTCCTATTTTATTCTCAATATTTCCTATTTTATCCTCAAGCTTTTCTATTTTATTCTCAATATTTCCTATTTTATCCTCATTTTGTTTTATTTTATCCTCATTTTGTTTTATTTTATCCTCAATATTTTTTATTTTTTCATCTCTAAATATAGTATTGAGGAGTACAAAAATGACAGTACCTATTAATATAAAAATTTGGAGGTATCCTTCATTCCTCAATGCCCCTACTTCTTCAGCTGCCATGTAATTGTCAACGAATGTAGTACTCATTTTTATATATATATATTTTGTAATTTCACAAAACACGTGGGGAGCCGGGCAAAGCAACAAACTTTCCACAGGGTTTTTTTTTTTTCCCCCCTAATCCAGGAAGTTGTGTTCCTTAAGGGAAAGGATATTTAGAAACAGTTCTTCCAGCCAGGACTTTAGGGTCCTGTTGCCGAGATTTAAGACAGCTGTTTTCTGTCTATATCAGAGTCACACAGCTGGGAAGTATCTGAGGTCCGATTTGAACCCAGGACCTTCTGTCTCTAGGCCTGGCTCTCAATCCGCTGAGCTACCCAGCTGTCCCTTAAGATTAAAGGGAAGAAAAAGAAAAAAAAACTGCTGATTCCAATTTAACTTAAGGAGAAAAGAGAAAAAGTTTTTTATACTCACGTGTTCTAGCAGCTGTGTCTTTAAGCCAAGTTTTTTGTTAAAAAAAAAGGACTTCGTCTGCCCGTTCAGTTATTCATTCATTCATTCATTCATTCATTCATTCATTCATTCATTCATTTACTTATTTATTCATTCATTCATTCATTCATTCATTCATTCATTCATTCATTCATTTATTTATTTATTTATTTATTTATTTGTTCATTTGTTTGTTTATTCGTTTGTTCCTTTCTCTGTCTGCCTGTCTGTCTGTCTATGTATCTATGTATCTTTTTATTTTTTATTTTTTATTGATTTGTTCCTTCGTTCCTTTGTTTGTTTATTATTTATCTATCATTCATTCATTCATTTATTTATTTATTTATTTGTTCCTTCCTTCCTTCCTTCCTTCCTTCCTTCCTTCCTTCCTTCCTTCCTTCCTTCCTTCCTTCCTTCCTTCCTTCGGTTCGTTCAGTTCTAGATTTTATTGGACTTCATTTTATTTTCACCTCTCACTACTTCTGAATTCCACTGATTTCCTATCATCTCATTTGTGGCTTTCTTGGATGTGACTGGGTCTTAGGACATGAATAAGGTAGGCTCCAAGGTTTCCTGAGACCACAGTCCTGGCTCTCTCTCTCTCTCTCTCTCTCTCTCTCTCTCTCTGTGGGTGTGGGTGTGGGTGTGGGTGTTTTCGTTCTGGGGGAGGAGGGGGGAAGATAAGCACTGCAAGATCCACCTGGATTTCAAGGTTGAGGTTTCTAGGCCTTGCCAATGAAGGGCTCTGGATCTCCTCCTTACCCGGAAGGCAGAGATACCCCATACCCCATCTTTTGTACATGAAGGACCTTTCCTCACCGAGTGTTGACCTATCCCTAGGAACCTCTTCTTCCACACTGCCCTGGTAGCCTTCAGGGGGATGGAGAATCATTTCTTTTTCTTTTCTTTTCTTTTCTAATCTTTAGGAATTAATTAATTAATTAATTAATTAATGGATTAATTAATTAGATTGATTAGATTGATTCATTGATCGATCAATTGCTCGATTAATGGTTCTTTTGTATGTTTATTTGTCCATCCGTCTGTTCAGTTCCTTCATTCATTTTTAAAAATTTTTTCTACTAAATTGTTTATTATTTAAAATCAAGATCTTACTGTTTTGTCTTCCTTGGAATGAGAAAATTCCGCATAAGTTTTCAGAACTTGTATGATTCGTGTTGTATCCCTCCTTTCTCCTCCCCACTCCCAGTTGCAACAAATGCAATCTGAGTTTTGCACACATTATCACACAAAACCATCTTTCTGTAGGTTTCGTTTTTGTAACTGAATGCTCTTATTAAAAACAAAAAACAAAACAAAACAAAAAAAAACAAACAACCAACCAACCAACAAAAAACCCGAAGCTGCACACTGGATTTTACAACAGCTCCTTCTCTAGGAAGAGATAATACTTTTCTGCGTTTATTCCTCCCACAGTCCTTTCTCTCCATACGGATCGCATTCTTTCTCATAAATCACTCAGGGATATCCTGGATAACTACATTGCTATGAGTAGCAAAATGCATTACATCCTAAAATGAAATGCTTACAGCATATTCACCTACATGTTTCTTTTTTGGCTGATGTTTGATTGGACTAGCCTTCCGATCTCCTCTCTCCCTAAGGTTACACAGGTCTATCCCTGCCCTAACCCTAAATTCGTTTCTCTCTCTAACTCTAACCTAATCCTAACCCTAACCCTAACCCTAATCCTGCCTTCATTTCCCTTCCTAACCCTAAATATGCATTTCTCCGTTCTGCCACCCCACAACCCCGCCGCCTCTGCCGCGGGACCCCCCCCCCCCCCCCCCCCATCGTTTCTTCCATGCGAAAGGGATTGAAGCACATGGGGAGAGAAAAAAAGGAGTACTGCAGGAGGGACTGTTGCTTGTGAGGCCTAGAACTCTGACCTCTCAGCACCTGAGGATGTTTTCCTAGGGAAATAGCAACAGTTCCCCTTCCTCCCCCTCCCCCCCCCCCCCCAGCCAATCTGCCTGCCTGCCTGCCTGCCTGCCTGCCTGCCTGCCTGCCTGCCTGCCTGCCTGCCTTCTTGCTTTTTTGGCGAACCTAGGAAGAAAAACAAAGCCATCAGTCTCAGTTAAAACCCCACCCAGCTTTTTCTCTTCCTGAGTTAGCCCAACATTCCAAGGCCCACCCTAGGCTAACCGAGTAGCAATTACTGGTGAGCACAGAAAGAGAAGAAACCCCCTCAGGGCATTGGCTACTTCCTCTGCCCCACCCCACCCCCACTCCTCCTTTGGCTGGCCGGCAAGGGCAAAGAAGGGAAGGAGAAGGAGAAGGAGAAGGAGAAGGGGGTGGGGCAGAGGGTTCGCTGGGTGGGGGTGGGGGCGGGGAACACATCAGGAAGAAGGCCCAGAGAGAAGGTAGGGAAGTCTTTCTCATCCACCTCATCAGTGTCCTTAGCACACACAGACACAGACACAGAGACAGAGACAGAGACAGAGACAGAGACAGAGACAGAGACAGAGACAGAGACAGAGACAGAGACAGACAGACAGATAGACACAGACACACAGACACACACACACACACACACACACACACACACACACACACACACACACACACACATATATCACCTCCCATCCCTTCCCCCATCCAACACCACTCCCCTCAGGCCTGGAAGGCCTAGGACCGAGGTGGCAGACAATGGAGCAGCTGCCTGGCTCTTCCTGTGGCCCGCTTCCCAGGGGCGGCCCAGGTCCCATTGGTATCGGAGCCTGGCCGAGCAATGAGCTCCCGGACTGTGGAAGACAATCCGAGCCACCCTCTTAAGGAGAGCTATCATCAGCGTGAAAACCAAAAACCACTTGACATGGGCACTGTACCCCAGAAACCCAGGCGAACTATTGTCAAGGGAACTCCCTTGTTGTTTTCTAACTCTGAGCCTAAAAACACCCGATGACCCCACCTTTGATCATCCTCTAGATGGTCAGAAAGATGCACCCTTCAGACCACACCTCGATCCTATCGGACATCTGTTTGTCCCCTAAAACTAAGGAATCTTTATGTCCCCAGGCAGACCCCAGTACGATCACCCCACCTCATGCCTGAGTGACTAACTGTTGTGAAGAATGTATAAAATCCCCAGAACTGATGTCGTCTGGGGGACAGCCTCTCCATCCGTGCTGTCCTCTTTGGGGGAACAGCCTTTCCTTTCATGCTGTCCTCCCAGGGAACTGCTCCCCATCTTGCTGTTCTACCTTGCTTTCCTCCTGGCCACTCTCAACATGACTTTCTAAATTAATAAATCTCTTTTTGTTTTTAAGCTAAGTTTTGGAGTCATTGCATGCTTGCCAGAGGCATCCTTCCCGAACCCCAAAGGGTATCCTTTCCGTGCCCATAACACACTGAGCCATTGAGTGATCTCCACATGTACTGGATGAAGTCTTGAGCCAGTCACCTCGCTCGCCGCCCCCCCCCCCCCTTCCCCTTCCTTCAGCACTAGGAAAGGAAGTGAAGGAATAACAATACTGAAAAAGAAACTGTAGGGAAAGAAAATACACACGAGAGAAGGCAAAGCTAGAAGGTAAACCCAAGACCTTCAGCTTTATGTGATGCTACCTCATGCCCACCCCCCCACTCGAAAAAAGGACCACTTGAAAGAAGGACTTCTCTTTCCATTTTAAAAATTATTGTCTGGAACGACCTCCAGGAAGTGATGCGGAGCGAAAGGAGCAGAACCAGGAAAACATTGTACACAGAGACCGATACGCTGTGGTACAGTCGGACGTCATGGAATTGTCCATTGGTGTCGCTGCGTTGTCCCTGAACGATCTGCAGGGACCTAGGAGAAAAAAACACTATCCACAAGCAGAGGACAAACTGTGGGAGTAAAAACACTACAGGGGCTGAGGGGATATGACTGAGGAGAGACTCTAAATGAACACTCTAATGCAAATACCAACATGGAAATGGGTACGAATCGAGAACACATGTGATACCCAGTGGAATCGCGCGTCGGCTAGGGGAGAGGTGGGGGGGGGGGGGGAGGAAAAGAAAATGATCTTTGTCTCCAATGAATAATGTTTGGAAAGGACCGAATAAAATAATGTTTAAAAAAATTATTGTCATTTCATGACTTGATTTTCCCTGTTACATAGACACAGGATTTTCTGCCCCTGTTCTCAGGATTTCTATTTTTCTTTTTCTTTTTTCTTTTTTCTTTTCTTTTCTTTTTTTTTGTTGTTGTTTTTTGTTTTGTAAAATATATTTTATTTGATCATTTCCAAGCATTATTCGTTAAAGACATAGCTCATTTTCTTTTCCTCCTCCCCCCCCATAGCCGACGCGTAAGTCCACTGGGCATTAGATGTTTTCTTGATTTGAACCCATTGCTTTGTTGATAGTATTTGCATTAGAGTGTTCATTTAGAGTCTATCCTCTGTCATGTCCCCTCAACCGCTGTATTCAGGCAGTTGCTTTTTCTCGGTGTTTCCACTCCCATAGTTTATCCTTTGCTTATGAATGGTGTTTTTTTCTCCTGGATCCCTGCAAGTTGTTCAGGGACATTACACCGCCACTAATGGAGAAGTCCATTACGTTCGATTATACCACAGTGTATTAGTCTCTGTGTACAGTGTTCTCCTGGTTCTGCTCCTCTCGCTCTGCATCACTTCCTGGAGGTTGTTCCAGTCTCCATGGAACTCCTCCACTTTGTTATTCCTTTTAGCACAATAGTATTCCATCACGAACATATACCACAGTTTGTTCAGCCATTCCCCCAATTGATGGGCATCCCCTCGTTTTCCAGTTTTGGGCCACCACAAAGAGCGCAGCTATGAATATTTTTGTACAAGTCTTTGTGTCCGTTATCTCTTTGGGGTACAGACCCAGCAGTGCTATGGCTGGGTCAAAGGGTAGATATTCTTTTAGCACCCTTTGGGCATAGTTCCAGATTGCCCTCCAGAATGGTTGGATCAGTTCACAGCTCCACCAGCAATGAATGAATGTCCCTACTTTGCCACATCCCCTCCAGCATTCATGACTTTCCTTTGCTGTTATGTTAGCCAATCTGCTAGGTGTGAGGTGATACCTCAGAGTTGTTTTGATTTGCATCTCTCTGATTATAAGAGATGTAGAGCACTTCTTCATGTCCTTGTTAATAGTTTTGATTTCTTTATCTGAGAACTGCCTATCCATTTCCCTTGCCCATTTATCAATTGGAGAATGGCTTGATTTTTTGTACAATTGATTTAGCTCATTATAAATATGAGTCATTAAACCTTTGTCAGAGGTTTCTCTGAAGATTTTTTCCCAATTTGTTGTTTCCCTTCTGATTTTAGTTACATTGGTTTTGTTTGTACAGAAGCTTTTTAGTTTGATGTGGTCAAAATTATTTATTTTACATTTTGTGATTCTTTCTATGTCTTGCTTGGTTTTAAAGCCTTTCCCCTCCCAAAGGTCTGACATGTGTACTAGTCTGTGTTTACCCAATTTACTTATGGTTTCCTTCTTTCTGTTTAAGTCACTCACCCATTTTGAATTTATCTTGGTGTAGGGTGTGAGGGGTTGATCCAAACCTAATCTCTCCCACACTGTCTTCCAGTTTTCCCAGCAGTTTTTTTTAATTAAATAGTGGATTGTGGTCCCCCAAACTGGGGTCTTTGGGTTTGTCATAGACTGTCTTGCTCAGGTCACTTACCCCAAGTCTATTCCACGGATCCTCCTTTCTGTCTCTTCTTCAGTACCAAATTGTTTGGATGACCACTGCTTCATAGTATAGTTTGTGATCTGGGACTGTGAGGCCAACCTTCCTTTGCATCTACCCTCCCCCCCCCCCCCATTATTTCACTGGATATTCCTTATCTTTCCTTCTTCCAAATAAACTTTGTTATAGTTTCTTCTATTTCAGTTAAACAGTTTTGTTTGTTTGTTTGTTTGTTTGTTTTTGATGGGTATGGCACTAAATAAATAGATAAGTTTGGGTAGGATGGTCATTTTTATTAGCTTAGCTTGTCCTACCCACGAGCGGTTAATGCTTTTCCAATAGCTCAGATCTAGTTTTAGTTGTGTGGAAAGTGTTTTGTAGTTGTGTTCATATAGTTCCTGTGTTTCTCTCTCAGCAGATGGATTCCTAAGCATTTTATATTGTCGAGGGTGATTTTGAAGAGAATTTCTCTTTCTAATTCCTGCTGCTGAGATGTGTTGGAGATATATAGAAATGCTGATTGATGACTTATGTGGGTTTATTTCTCATCCTGCAACTTCGATAAAGTTGTTGATTGTTTCCAATAGCTTTTCAGATGATCCTCTAGGATTTTTTTTTTTAAATAATGTTTTATTTCCCCAATTGATGGGCATCCCCTCGTTTTCCAGTTTTGGGCCACCACAAAGAGCACAGCTATGAATATTTTTGTACAAGTCTTTTTGTCCGTTATCTCTTTGGGGTACAGACCCAGCAGTGCTATGGCTGGATCAAAGGGTAGATATTCTTTTGTCGTCCTTTGGGCATAGTTCCAAATTGCCCTCCAGAATGGTTGGATCAGTTCACAACTCCACCAGCAATGAATGAATGAATGAATGAATGTCCCTACTTTTCCACCTCTCCTCCAGCGAATTCATGACTTTCCTTTGCTGTCATGCTAGCCAGTCTGCTTGGTGTGAGGTGACACCTCAGAGTTCTTTTGATTTGCATCTCTCTGATTATAAGAGGTTTAGAACACTTCTTCATGTGCTTATTAATAGTTTTGATTTCTTTATCTGAGAACTGCCTATCCGTGTCCCTTGCCCATTTATCAATTGGAGAATGGCTTGATTTTTCGTACAATTGATTTAGCTCTTTATAAATTTGAGTCATTAAACCTTTGTCAGAGGTTTCTCTGAAGATTCCCCCCCCCCCCCCATTTGTTGTTTCCCTTCTGATTTTAGTTACATTGGTTTTGTTTGTACAGAAGCTTTTTAGTTTGATGTGGTCAAAATTATTTATTTTACATTTTGTGATTCTTTCTATGTTTTGCTTGGTTTTAAAGCCTTTCCCCTCCCAAAGGTTTGACATGTGTACTAGTCTGTGTTTACCCAATTTACTTATGGTTTCCTTCTTTCTGTTTAAGTCACTCACCCATTTTGAATTTATCTTGGTGTAGGGTGTGAGGGGTTGATCCAAACCTAATCTCTCCCACACTGTCTTCCAGTTTTCCCAGCAGTTTTTTTTAATTAAATAGTGGATTGTGGTCCCCCAAACTGGGGTCTTTGGGTTTGTCATAGACTGTCTTGCTCAGGTCACTTACCCCAAGTCTATTCCACCGATCTTCCTTTCTGTTACTTAGCCAGTACCAAATTGTTTTGATGACTGCTGCTTTGTAATATAGTTGAAGGTCTGGGACTGCAAGGCCCCCATCATATGTGTTTTCTTTCATGATTTCCCTGGATATCCTTGATCTTTTGTTATTCCAAATGAATTTTGTTATGGTTTTTTCTAAATCAGTCAAGAAATATTTTGGGAGTTCGATGGGTATGGCGCTAAATAGATGAATCAGTTTGGGTAGGATGGTCATTTTTATTATATTGGCTCATCCTATGCATGAGCAGTGAATGTTTTTCCAATTGTTCAAGTCTAGTTTTAGTGGTGTGGAGAGTGTTTTGTAGTCGTGTTCATATAGTTCCTGTGTTTGTCTCGGGAGATAGATTCCTAGGTATTTTATTTTGTCTAAGGTGATTTTGAATGGGATTTCTCTTTCTAGTTTTTGCTGCTGAGCTGTGTTGGAGATATATAGCAAAGCTGATGACTTATGTGGGTTTATTTTGTATCCTGCAACTTGGATAAAGTTGTTGATTATTTCAATTAGCTTTTTGGTTGAATCTCTCGGATTCTTGAAGGAGACCATCATATCACCCGCAAAGAGTGATAGCTTGGTCTCTTCATTGCCAATTTTAATACCTCCAATTGCTTTTTCTCCTCTAATTGCTACTGCTAGTGTTTCTAGTCCAATGTTAAACCATAGCGGTGATGATGGGCATCCTTGCTTCACTCCTGATCTTATTGGGAATGCATCTCGTTTATCCCCATTGCAGATGATGTTGGCTGATGGGTTGTTTGTTTGTTTTGTTGTTGTTGTTGTTGTTGTCCTCGTCCTTCGCTTTAAGCATTATTTTATTTGGTCATTTCCAAACATTACTCATTGGAAACAAAGCTCATTTTCTTTTCCTCCCCCCACCCCCACCCCCCCACCCCGTTCCCACCACCTCTCCCATAGTTTGGCTGATGGTTTTAGATAGATACTTTTTATTCTTTTTAGGAAAGACACTTCTATTCCTATACTTTCTAGTGTTTTCAATAGGAATGGGTGTTGTCTTTTGTGAAAGGCTTTTTCTGTGTCTATTGAGATAATCATGTGATTTTGGGGGGTTTGCTCCTTGATAGTAGGGTCAATTATGTGGAAGGTTTTCCTAGTATTGAACCATCCTTGCATTCCTGGTATAAACCCCACCTGATCATTCCCTTGATATTCTTGAACTTTTCTTCTTCCAAAGGAACTTTGTTATCGTTCTTTTGGAATTCAGGGGGGGAAAAAAAAAGTTTTTGGCAGTGAGATAGGTATGCCACTAAATAAGTCAATTCATTTGAATAGGATTGTCCTTTTTATTATGTTAGCTTGTCCTACCCGTGATCCATTACTGTTTTTCCAATGGTTTAGATGTACTTTTATTTGTGTGGAAACCGTTTTGAAATTATATTCATCTATATCATTCCCGTGTTTGTCTGGGCAGATGGAATCCCAAATATTTGATATTGTCTAGAATGATTTTCAATGGAGTTTCTTTTTCTAACTCCTGGTACTGATTTTTGTGGGAAAGACATAGAAATGATGATGATTTAGGTGGGCTTCCTTTATATCATGCAACTCTGCTATTTATTGGTTACTTCCACCAGCTTTTGAGTTGATTTTCTAGGATTCCCTGAGTATACCATCATATCATCTGCAAAGAGTGATGGTTTCAGTTTCCTTGTCACCTACTTTAATTTCGAGAAGGCCTTTCCTAAAAGAGGGGGGAAACTCCAGGCACCTTCCTCCCTTCACCCCCAAGTCCAGAAGTCTCTCCCGAAAGGACAACAGAGGGAGGTCTCCACTTCTCTAAACCCCCATCCCCACGGACCCCTATTGTTTCCAGGTTTGGGGCCATCAACCAGGCTCCCAACTTGCCTCAGGGGACCGCCCACACGCCAGCCCTTGAGGGCCAGGGAGCCTAAGGTGGAGAAGGGGAGCTGGGGTTGGGGGGGGGGGGAGGTGGTGTTAGGCTCCACGTGTCAAGGTGGCTCCAGCCTAGACCTGCAACCAGAGGTGGGGTGTGGGGAAGGGCAGGAAGGGAGACTTGGAGGAGTGTCTTTCTGGGCAGGGCTAGTCTTCCTGACGCCAAGACACTGTAATCTTAAGTAATCTTATCCACGGCTGCCACCTAGTGACCCATTCAGAGCATTACACGGACGAAATCTCTTCCCTCCCTCCCTCCCTCCCTCTCTCTCTCTCTCTCTCTCTCTCTCTCTCTCTCTCTCTCTCTCTCTCTCTCTCTCAATCTCTCCCTCCCTCCCTCCCTCCCTCCCTCCCTCCCTCCCTCCCTCGTTCCTCTCAAGTAACCAAACCTCTATCTATCTTATTTCTTCCTCTCTCTCGTGCTGTCCCCCTCAACGCCTAGTCTTATCTGTTAGTTCAATAATTTTCTTAATTCCAGTTTGTTTTGTTATGTTTTTTTTTCCAATTTTTTTTAATAAAAAATTTTTTTTTGTTACAATACTCACTTTATCTCACTTTATTTCCCTCCCTCCCTCCCTCCCTCCCACCCAACCTTCCTGCAGCCCACACGCAATTTCATTGGGTATTACTTGTATCCTTGATCAGAACCTATTTCCGTGTTGTCGTTTGCACTAGGGTGTTCATTTAGAGCCTACGTCCCCAACCACATCCCTTCGACTCGTGTATTCAAGCAGTTGTTTTTCTTCGGTGTTTCTACTCCCACAGTTTTTCCTCTGAATGAATGTCGATCGTGGTTTTTCTCCTAGATTCCTCCAAATTGTTCAGGATCACTGCATTGCCACTAATGGAGAAGCCCATTACATTCGATTGTACCACAGTGTATCACTCTCTGTGTACAATGTGCTCCTGGTTCTGCTCCTCTCGCTCTGTGTCAATTCCTGGAGGTTGTTCCAGGCCCCGTGGAATCCCTCCACTTTATTATTCCTTTGAGCACAATAGTATTCCATCACCAACAGATACCACAATTTGTTTCAGCCATTGCCCGAGTGAAGGGCATCCCCTTATTTTTCCAATTTTTTTTGCCACCACAAACAGTACAGCTATGAATATCTTTGTACATGTCTTTTTCCTTATTATCTCTTTTGGGTACTTGTTTTGTTTTCATTTATATAATGCCCCCCTCCATTTTATTTAATTAGTCAATTTCAAACACTTTTCCCTTGGTTACAAGAATCATGTTCTTTCCCTTCACCCCCCCTTCCCCATAGCTGAGGGGGCAATTCTACTGTGTCTTACAGGTGTCTTTGATGAAAACCTATTTCCATGTTGTTGATGTTTGCACTGGACTGATCATTTATTTAGAGGCTACATCCCCAATCGTATCCTCATGGACTCCGGTGATCAAGCAGTTGTTTTTCTTCTGTGATTCTACTCCCACAGTTTCCCCTCTGAATGTGGACAGCGTTCTTTCTCATAAGTCCCTCCCAATTGTCCTGGATCATTGCATTGTCTCTAGTGGAGGAGTGCCTTGCCTTCGATTGTACCACGGCTTTATCAGTCTCTGTGTACAACGTTCTCCTGGTTCTGCTCTTTCCACTCTGCATCATTTCCTGGAGGTCGTCGCAGTTCACATAGAATTCCTCCAGTCGATTCTCCCTTTGGGCACAATGGTATTCCATCACCAACAGATACCACAATTTGTTCTTCTTGGGTAAACGATGACCTGGAGCAGGATAAGGTGGGGGTGGCAGAGTGGGTGGGAAGGGACTTTGAAAGGAGGACGGGTCCTTGGGGTGGGGCCCAAATCTCGATCTCGGGGTGGTGGTGGGGAGAGGGAGGGAGGGGCACTGGGCCAGGATGATGCCTCCTACTGCTTGAACTAGGATAGGGGTGAAGGAGAGCAGTACCGCAGAGGGTTTTGAGGGCGGTGGGGTGGGCGGGGTGCAGCAGCTGTCTATATGTGGCAAAAGAATGATTCCCCACATTCTACACCTCCCTGTCAGGTGGGCAACCCCACCCCCACCCCCACCCCCACCC
>NC_077232.1:310582037-310584537 GCF_027887165.1 Monodelphis domestica
CCAGCGGGGCGTCGGTTTCGGTCCAGTGTTTGCGCGCGCCCCTGGGTCTCGGGCGCCGAGGGCGGCGCCGCCGGGTCGCGTGCCTCGTGCCGCGGCCCCGGGGCACCCGTCGGGTCCCTTTCCCGTCTTTCCTGCTTCCCGTGCCCCCGGAGGAGTCCCGCCGGGAGGCGAGAGTCCGCCGGCTCACCCCGCCCACACACACGGGTCCCCAGAGCGAGAGGGGCGCCAGGGGGGTGTGGCTGCCCCGACCGTGAGGGGTGGCCGGCGGTGGCCTCCCCGGGCTCGACGGGAGCGGGGCTGGGTGTCGGGAGGGGGCCGTCCCACGGCGGGAGCCTTAGGGCGGTGTCGTTCCCCGGTCCCGGGCTCGAGGCGTCGTGGCGGCTGCGGCCGACCGGGCGGCGTTCGGTGGGTTCCCTCCGGCGCCGCCCGGCCCCGCCGGTACCCCGGCGGCGTCCCGGACGCCGTCGGCGGCCCGTGCGCATGCCGAGTCCCCCCGCGGCGGGGGGTTTTCGAGCGAGAGAGGAATGCTGCTCGAAGTGCTTGACCACGATCCCGCCGCCCCGGCGCGGTCGTGCCCCCGCCGCTGCATGTGCGGGCTTCGGGGGGAGGTGGCGAAAAGGGGAAGAGACCCGGCGTCGTCGCCGGGCCCCACCCTCTCCGTGTGGGCGGTTGGGGCCCCGGGTGCCCGGTTCCCCGCCTTCGGTCGTCAGGGTCCCGGCTTCCCATGGGGGAGGAAAGGGTCGGTGATTCCCTCGGCCGGAGCGGCGGGGCGGGAGCTTAAGGCGGCGGTGCCTCTCCTCCCCTTTGCCCCCTTCCTCCGCTCCGCCTCAGCCCGCGGTCGGGTGTCTTTTAGGTTCTCCGGGTCCGTGCTCGCCGACGCGGCCGAACCGCCTCGTCCCCACCGGTGGGGCGGGGTCGGCGGTGCCGAGGCCCCTGCCCCGGCGGCTCGAGAGGGGTCCCCTCGACGTGTGGGCCAGCGAGGGCCCCGGCGGTCAGGCGCCGGGGTCGGTCCCGCTCGCTCGAGTGAGCGTCTTCCCTCCGAGATGGGGAATTGGGGTTGGCGTGACCGGCCGGGTGTGCCTTGGTCGCTCGTCCCGACCGCCCCGAGGGGCTGGGGCGAAAACTCCCACGCTCCTCTCCGCTGTGCGGTCCTAGCCCGCCGTTGGGGCGTGGGAGGCCTTTCCGCCCCCATCCTGTCCCGGGTACCTAGCGCGTTCTGGCGCGGAGGTTTAAAGATTCGGGGGTTGCCCTCCGCTCTCCAGCGGGGTCGGTTCTGTTTTCCCCCCTTCCCCGTCCGCCCTCTTCCGACGGTCTCGGGCCCCTCCTCTTGCCGCGTGCCCCGTCCGCGGGTCTCGCGGCTAGAGGTCGGGGGTTTGGTGCCCCCGAGACGGGAAGGGCGGGTCTGGGTGGGGGGGTCTTGGGACGGCCGCCCCCTGGGTTTGCCGGACGGGCCAGTGGGAAGAGGAGATGCCTGGCTCCGACTTCTCCCGTTCTCCGGTGTGGTGCTGGGTTCGGGTCCTGGTCGTGGGGGACCGCCCGCCCGCCCTCGGTGAGGTGTGCTCCGCGTGGAGGCCGCGTCTCCCCGGTCTTTCGTGCTCCCCTGGCCTTCTGGGGGAGGAAAGCGATCCCGCCCGCCGCGTCGCTCCGTGTCTGGTGGCGTGGGGGGGAAAGCCTCGTACGGCCTGCGGGCCGCGACGAGCTCGGCCGTGGGGTCGAGGGCAGTAAGTAGTCCGGTCATCGGGGGAGGGGGGAGGATAGAGCGGAGTGCTCTTTTCCCCCTCTGTGTGCGTGCGTGGGGTGACCGCGGTTCGCGCTGTCGTCGCCCGGATTCGTGTCGGGGGGGGGTGCGGTGGCTCGGTGGGGTCGGTGCCAGGGTCCGATCCCCTCCCGCCCCCTGGGAAGGTTGGGGTCCCACTCCCCGGTCTTCTCGGCGCTCGCCCTGGGCCTCGCCGAACCCCCGTGCGTTTCCGGTGCGGCGCCGTCCGTCCTTGGTCGCGGCCGCCTCGCTCCTCGCTGCACGTGGAGTGCGGGCGAGGACTCTCTGTTTCGAAACCTCCCCCTGATCCCCGGTGGGCCGTCGCGCTGCTTGCTCTCTCTGCCCTCGCTGTCTCGCCGCGTCCGCTTCCGACGGGCTTCCCTGCGCCGTCGCTGGGGGATGCCCTCCCGGGGGCTCCCTCTCGTCGGCCTTCCCTGCGCCGAGGGCCGGCGCCGCGACGAGAATGGGTCGTCGCTCCTCCCCCTCCGGTCGGGTTGCCGGTGGCCGGGTTGCCCGCGTGCCCCCCTCCGCGGGGTCGCCGCCGTTGGGTTTGTCGGTGGGTGCCGTCCCCCGCGTCGGCCCGTCCCGCTTGCCGCCCCGGGGACCCCCGGGCGCCTGTGGAGTTTGGCCGCGAGGCCGGCCGTGGCTTCGCGGGAGCGGTTCCCGCGCTGCCTCCCCGGGGACGCCCGGGGAAACGGTCGTTCCTCCGAGCCCCCCCACTGCCAAATCGTGTCGTGTCTCGTT
>NC_077232.1:310892037-311054537 GCF_027887165.1 Monodelphis domestica
GCCCTCCCCTGGGATGGGGGCGTTGGGGGCCCCCCCAGGCCCTTCCCTGGATTCCAGCCTCTCCTTCCAGGCTTTGGGCCCAACCAGGCTGAGCTGGGAGGCAGCCCTAAAGGGAGGCCCATCGGGGGAGGCAGCAGGGGGGGGTCCAGCACCCTCTGGGGGCCCTCCGAGGCCTGCCAGCCCCCAAGAGCCCAGGAGGAGCTCTTTCCTGCAGGCACCCCAGGCCCGGCCCCCAGAAAAACAGAGCCACCAAGGCAGGCCCCGGGACAGGCCTCGGAGCCTGGGACACCCTGGGGCTGGGGGGAGCCCGTGCCTGGGGATGCCCGCAGAACCGAAGAGCTCGGGCTCTCCTCCCCCGCCTGAGGGAGGAGCAGAGAAAGCGGGGACGGGCGCCCCAGGGGCCCGGCAAAGGGGCTGGGAGAGGCCTCAGTCCCAGAAGAGAAGCCCAGAAACCCGGAGAGGGTCCTTCAGGCGAGCCGGCTCTCCCAGCTCCCTCCTGGGAGCTCGGGGGGACTGGGCGGCCTCGGCTTCCCTCGGGGCCCGGGGCCAGGCTGGGAGCTTCCGGAAGACGAGCTCCCCCGAGAGGAAGCCAGGCCGGCACAGCCCCGTCGGGTCACGGGGATTCTGCCGCGGAACGGAACAGGGGCCAGAAGGCGGGTCCTGGGAAGAGGCTGAGGGGGCCCCCCTTTGCCCACAGCGGGAGGAGTCGAGGCTACCAGGGTACAATTAGCCTCTCTGGCACCCTCCCCACCGGCAGAGGCCGGGACAGCAGCCGGAAGACAGCACTCGGAAGACGGCGCGGTGGAGGCTGGGGCAGGGGCAGGGTAAGAAACCCCAGCATAGGAGCACTCAGCCTGGAGGAACAGCAGAGAAAGAGGGAGGAAATTCTCTCGCCTGGGGCGGGGCCCGTGTCGGTGTGGCAAAACGGGCTCCATCTGGGGGTGTGGCCTGGGCAGGGGGCGGGGCTGGCTTGGGGGCGGGCTCTGAGGATTTTAAACTAGGCTTTTCCGGGTTCTTTACCTTGGCTTTCCCCGTCCCGGATTCCGGTGGCGCTGGGCTCCTGCACAGCTTGTCCTATCCCCAAGGAGGTGAGGCCCCTGTTCCTGTGGGCGGGCTCTGGAAAGGAGCCGCCCCGCCCCCACCCGAACTCTATTCTTTCCACCCCTCCTCCCCTTCACTTCCTCCTTCTCTCCCTCGCTCCATCCCTCTCCCGCTCCCCAAGTCGCTGCTCTCACTTGCCTGCCCCCAGAGAACCACAGTTCCCCCACTTGCCCCTCCCCTAAGCCCCATCCTGTCCCACTCTTCCCTCTCCCTTCCTCCTTCTGTTTCCCGCTCCCCAAATCCTTGTTCTCATGTGGCTACCACCAGGGACTCCCCCTTCCTCCAGACCCCTCCCCTGCCTCCCTACATTTCTGGGGCTTCTCCCCTTGCACAAGAGCCTCTGACGCTAGCACAGTTCAGCTCCTCTTTCCCATGAGCCTCTCTGGCACCCAGAACCCAGAAGGTCACCCTCTGGGCGCTTCAGGGCTTCTGGGGCTGACCTGAGAGCAGGGAGCAAAGGAGCTCCCCCACCCCCATTGGGGGTGGTTCTGGGATCTTCCTGGAAGGAGGGGCTGAGCCCCCTCATCCATATCTTTTCCCTTCCAGCTGCCTTCTGGGAACCCTCCGATCTGTGATGGAGAGCCTGGACGAGTGTGGAGAGGGCACCGGGCTAGAGCCCTGCAAGACCCCCATGTAAGCAGCAGCCTCTCCCCTGGCCTCAGGCCCCAGGTGTAGACACTCCTCTCTCCTGACAAGGAGGCTCAGGCCCCAGGTGTAGACGCTCCTCTCTCTCTAGGGCTCCAAAGTCACTTTCATTTCCCTTTTTGAACTCAAACCCTTCCCTGAAGCCCCCCCTGGGGCTCCTGCTGGGCCTCCTCTTCAGGACAACCTGCAGCTCCTTCCTGGTTGGCCGCATTTTCCCTGTGGATGGCAGGTTCCGCCCCCCCCCCCCCCCTCCCATTCTCCTGGGCCGAGAAGTCGGGTCTCTTTTGGGCCCAGCACGTGCCCAGGCCCAATTGGGAGGCTTCAGGCCAGGCTGGGGAAGCCAGAATGGCGAGGCCCAGAGGAAGGAGGACGTCCAGGAAGCAGGAGCAGCTGATCTCGAGGCCGGGTTCTGGGTTCTGGGCTCCACCGAGGGCCAGGCTAGGACAGCCCACCGTCAGCTGGCATCGAGGCCTTGAAGGCCAGAATCAGGCCCGAGTGCAGGACACGGACAAGAAGGGCTCCTGAGCAGATGCAGAGGACACACTTCCAGGCAGGACGGGATCCCCCATGGCTGCTCCAGCCCACTCTGGCTCCAGCCATTGTCCTAAAATGGCGCCTGACCCCGTGTCCCCCTCAGCCTGGGTTCTGCTCTCTCGACAGCCCAACAGAGACTCCTTTGGGCCTTCACAGGCCTCCACAGCCTGGCTGCCTCCCCATGTCCAGGCCTCCATCACCTCCTCCTCCTGTATTCTTCCAGGCAGCCTGAGGCCTTGGTGGAGGCCCTCCATCACCCCCATGTCCCGTCTCTTGGTGTCCCCATCCGGTTCCTCAGTGCCTGGCATGTGCTTGGCCCCTCACAAGTGCCTGTTGCTGGTTCTGCTGCCTTTGGGAGATGTCCAAAGGGGAAGCTGAGCTGTTGAGTGGGAGGCAGCATGGCCTGCTGGGAAGGGCTGTGGACGGGCCTGGAGTCAGGGAGGGGACCAGCTCTGACCCTGTCTATGTGACCATGAACAACCCCCCCCACCCTTCTGAGCCTCAGTTTGCTCATCTGTAAATAGGGACAAGGAGGACTTGCCTTCCCGAGGGGATGGTGAGAGAAGTGTTGGCCAGACCTTGGCTGTCACCAGTCATGTGCATGGCGTCTCCCCATTAGACTGGGGGCTCCTTGAGGCCAGGCTCTGTGTTGGCCCTTCTTTGTATGCCCAGGGCTTGGCCCAGAGCCTGGCACAGGACAGACTCTCCCTCAGTGCTGGCTGACTAGTCAGTGGCTGTTCTGTGTGTCCTGACTCAGAATCCAGGCCAGCCTGAGGGTGGGAGCCCAGGCTGGGGTCCGAATCAGCCCTTGTCCTTCCTGCCCACTTGCCTTCCCCTCCCAGGGCCCTCTGGGCTGTGGTCCCGGGCTGAGCCCATTTATATGTTGTTTCAGGCCTACGTGACGTTCAAGGATGTGGCCGTGGACTTCACCTGGGAGGAGTGGAGGCTCCTGGACCCTCCCCAGAAGGAACTGTTCTGGGAGGTGATGCTGGAGAACTACAGGAACCTGGTCTGCCTGGGTGAGGAGGGCTCTTCTGGGCCTTGGGATCTGCCCATGGAAGGGGATCTGCTTCCTTCTCCTGGGCCCTGTCCAGGGTGCAGCTGGGATTCTCTGGCCTGTAATGGCCTGAGCACTTCTTATGCTAACCAGGCCAAAAGCCAGGCTGAAAGGCTCTCGTTTTGTTTGTCTAGCAATGTAGGGCTTTACTGCATGGTCCCAGCCCAGCTCTGCTCCCTCAGACCACAGGGACCTTCTCAAGGCTCAGGGGAAGTACTTGAAGTCAGCCAAACTCCCAATACCTCAGTATTGAATGGATCGAATGAGCCCTTGTCTTTCAGAACCCCCCTCCATTCCTTGTTCCAGTCCTGTGTCTTCCCAGGAAAACAAACCAGAGCAGCCTTGAGATGTTTTCTCTAAGCAGCTCCATGGCACCCAGGCTCTATACTAGCTTGTTCCTAAGGGCCTGGGAGATCATCCTCCCTCTTCATCTCTTTGTCCTTTCCCATGACTAGGCCTTGCTGATTCAAACAAGGATGTGATGATGTCTAAGCTGGAGTCAGGGGAACCACATTGGATTCCAACTGGTGGTGTCCTAAGAAGCTGCTGGCCAGGTGAGTGAGGGAGTGGATGAGTGCCTGACCCTGGTGCGGACACAACAACCCATACACAGCTCTGCTGGTCATTCATCTCTCACTCTCACACAGAGAGAATGGGCTCCTGGGTGATCCCCTCAGTGACCTTCTGGGCCAGGAACTCCTCTCTCTGCCACAGATCCCACATAGAATTCCTTCCTGCCTCCTCCACTTTGAATCATTTTGCCTCAAAAGGTATGGATACAAATGACCAGGTTCTGCTGGTACCTTCATAGTATGGGAAAGAAATTCCACTGTGGGTGGAGCTCTGGGTTCTTTTAATCTTTTGTGGAAAGCAAAATGGAATTCTTCAGTGTCAGAGCTACACATGAATTCTTTTCCTTAGACCCCCTGATCATATTCTCATGACTCCTTCCAGAGGTCTAATTCAGGTGAAGATTTTGCCAGGTTTGTGTGTCCTTTTACAGCCCTTCCTTGTTGGCCTTGAGAGCTTTTCCTGACCTGGCCCTTCCTTGGGCTCTTCTTTTTAAATCCTTACCTTGTGTCTTAAATTGTTGCTAAGTACTGCTTCTGAGGCAGTCTTGTGTGTCCATGTCTTTGTCTATAATGGATATAAGCAGTATACATACACATGTATAGACACATATGTTCCAGGTTACGTTCATACATGGTGTAGGGCAGTCAGCAGTCATCCCCACCTGCAGTGATTCTGAGGTCCCTGCATCAGTTTTCCCACCTTCAGCTAATTTAATATTATTGACCCATATCAAAGGATAAGCTTGGTGAATGCAAAGAAATTTTAGAAGACACATCAACTGATTTCCATTTACATGAAAACAAGGACAGTGTTTGTAGCAGCCTGATTATTGGGTCAAATGACGCCTAGACAAAAGCTGATTCATCCAAGGAAAAGCTCTGTTCATATTCTTTCTTTCAGGTTGGGAATCGAGGCTGCAGACCAAGGAGTCAGCTCCCAAGATGAGTATTTCTGTGAAAGTCTTATCCCAGGAAAAGTCCTTGGAGGATGATCTAAGAATCTGCAAGATGGAGAAAGCCTGGGAGTGTGATGGCAGGTTGAAGAAAAAGGAGAGCATGGAGGGGAAACCTTCTAGAAGAATAAAAATAATCCAAGCAGAACCTCCCAATGAGGCTGGAGGCTCTGCATATGATAAATACAGTCAGACCCCTAGCCCAGAGCCAGACCTTTTTCCACAACAGGGAGCATCTGTAGTTATGCAGGGCCAGAAAGGAGATAACCAGAGAGGGCGTTCCACCATGTATTTGAACCAAGGACAAAGAGATCAAATCCATTCCAGGAAGAAACGTCGTAATAAGGTTACAAAATGTCAGAAAGTGCTGGGCCATGATTTGGGCTCCATAAAAAAACGTGGAATTCTTTCTGAAGAGACAGTTCATGAAACGGGGAATTCATTCCCTCGTATTAATGAATGTGGTCCACACCAGACAACCGATAGGAGAAAAAAGTGTAATGAGTTAACTAAATGGAGGAAGACAGTTTGTGCTGAACTTTACTCTCGTTGTCAGAGTAGAGAGAGACGGTACAAATGCAGTGAATGTGGAAAGGCCTTCCAGAAAAAGGAGCATCTTAAAATACATTACAGAATTCATACTGGAGAGAAACCTTTTAAATGCAGTGACTGTGGGAAAGCCTTTTCTAGGAGCACAAGCCTAACTTTACATCAGAGATCTCATACTGGAGAGAAACCATATGCATGCAATGAATGTGGGAAGACATTCCGGTCAAGCTCTCACCTTTCAGGACACAGGAGGAGAACTCATGAAGGATTAAGACTTCATGAATGCAGTGTATGTGGGAAAGCATTCTCTGGGAAGTATGATCTTAGTAATCACAGTAGAATTCATACTGGCGAGAGACCTTTCAAATGCAGTGAATGTGGGAAGGCCTTTTACAGTAACTCAGATCTTACCAGGCATAATAGGATTCATACTAGAAAGAAATCTTTTCAATGTAACATTTGTGGGGAAGGTTTTCTCTGGAGAAGCTGACTGACCCTACACCAGACAATTCACACTGGAGAGATGAGAGAGACTGGCTCTACCAAATAATTGAAGGGACCCCAGGACAGGGTGGGGGAGATGAGAAAATAGGTTTGGGTTAAGGAGGGCCAGAGATAAGCTGGTAGCTAATCAAGGCAAAGTTTATTGATTATGCTTTCCATTATATGGAGAGTCTGAAACAAGCTTAGGTAAGCTTTTCACATTCACAATGGAAGGTAATGATGTACAGGTTTGGTACAAAGGGTTTGGTTTATCTCATTGAATCTAGACAGTTTTCTGTAAGCTGATAAATGTGGCTTAATTAAGTGGCTTAGTTAAGACTCATCAGTCTTGAGGAGGCTTGCCAACTCCAGGAATTGTTCTGACATGAACTGTTCTTTTGGCTTGTCCCCAAGTCATGGATTCTGTGACTTGGGTCCTCAGGGTGGTCCTTTGTGTTCTTCATGCTCCATTGTTCACAAGGGTCCTCTACCACATATGTCTGTTGCTTCTGGCTTGATGACTAGGTGGATCTACAACCCTTCATTTACTGTGTAAATAAAGGGAAAAGCCTCAACCCCCATGTTATATAATTCTATAAAAAACTGATAGTTCTGGGATGGATGATGTTCCTTTCAAATGCAGTATGGTATAGAAATAGAATGGTATTTCTTTTTTTTTTTTCTGATCAGTTTGCCTAGTCTCTGTTTACTCTAAAAAGAATAATTTTCCCAGCTTTGTTAGTGACTTGGAAGAGAACCAACATTATCGTCATAGGTAACATTTTTTTTTACACTGTCATAACCAATTTACCTTAAGCTTTTAGTTCATAGTAAAAATCATAAAACGTATTTTCAGTTTTTGTAGACTCATGCTTGCACAAAGTACATGTTTTGGTAATACTCAATATATTACTAGTTAGTAAAAAATTTTATTTTTTTAAGTAATTATACATATGACACGTGAACTGGAGATTAATCAGAGTCTTGGTGGTCTAAAGTCATTGTTAAAATAGTTTTTGAGTCTGCTTTGTCTAAAAATTTGGAAACGTTTACAATTTGCATTTGGTGTACAGACACATTCTAGATTTTTTCCATGAAATGTATAATCTTTCATTAATGATATTTCTATCTAGGCATTTGAGTAGTTTATTCAATTGCTATTGTTTATTTAAATTATTCTCTTTTATAGATATGTACCATTTTAAAAATATCTATTTACTTTTGGCTTTGGTTGGAGTATTTTTTATACCAGATCAAAATTTTATGAAGCTACCTTAGGTTTTAATTTTCTGTTAACTGTGAAGAACGGATTAATGTTTGTAGAAAATTCTAAGTCTTATAAAGATTAACTCTCCCCTGATTGTGAAAATGAAATTAACTCCCCTGCCCACTTTTAGATTTAATCACCAAAAGTGTAAACACCCTACTTAAAGTTGAGTGGAGATATCTGCCCATTTTTAGACTTAATCACCAAAACTTATAAACATCCTACTTAATCATTTAGTGGGAAAGTCTGAGACCCACGTGTGCAATAGTAGGTGACAAATCAGAATCAAACTGACAGCCCCTGGGCTGTCCTAAAGCAAAGCTTCAGCTGTGATTGGTAGATGTAAAATTAGAGGAAGGCACAGGAAGTAACACAAAAGGAAGTGTCTTTTAAAGGGAGCTATAACTTCCTGTGGAAGAGATTCATCTGAGATTCGAGAGGAGAATGGTCTTGAGATCCTCAGAGAGGACTTCAACTTCTTCTGAGTTCGAGTTAGAGGTTGAAGAAGATTCCACTAAGTGGACCCGAGACCCTGTTCCTGGTGAGGCTGTCCTTCAATCTTTTCTTTTGGACTGACATGTGGTGAGTGAAAAAACTGAATCCTTACCTGGATTTTCTGAAGAGACTAGCCTCAAGAGTGACCCACCTCTTGAGAGAGACATCCCCAGTTCCTCAGGACTAACTCTCCCTGCTTGGGTTGAGGCAGGGACCAGGAGCAAAATACATAGTGCTTAGGCTTAGATATCTTACCCTATCCTCTCTCTCACTTCCTAACTTCATTCTTTCTATATTTTGTAAATAAATCTCTTTGGAATTAATAAAATTCCTGGTGACCTTATTCTCAAATAATTCAGTCCAACCTTTTTTATAAAGTAACTTCTTTCACCCATACAGTCTTTAGCAATATTATCTAAATTTTGTCCTGCTGGTGATTTTATCTTGGCTTCATATCCCAGTTGTAAACATTAAATTTAATGGTTGGACTTAAATTATATGAAATAATATGGTCGCTGAAATTATGAAATCTTAAGTCAGAAATTTATTTACCAAAATAGAGGGGAAACAATGAAGTAGAGAAATGTGAAAGAGGTTAGAGAAAATAGCTATACTAGTCCTCAGCCAGGAGGGCCAGTAGTGAGTAACCACAAGGCCTCCTCCAAGATGGAAGCTAGTCTCTAGGAAGGGAGTCTGCCTTTTTACTCACCCAACAAAGTAGTCCAGGAGCCACAATCTAGGATGAAGTTCCCTTGAAGACTATCTCCAGGAGACTCAACTTCAGGAGACTGCTCCAGCCCAAGGATTTCCTGGCTTTTTTGGTGGTTTCCTGGCCCACAGGGACCAATCACAATTTCCAAATTGTGCAGCCCTGCCTAGGGGCAGTGTCTGTGGTATTGACTTCTCACCTCTAAAGGTGTTACCTCTCCTCCTATGTAGTAGTTAAAGGAATTGTAGAGGATTGAAGAGATACAGGGGATAAGGAATGTTTTTTTAACAGGGAATGGAGGAGTTGAAGGGATAGAGAGAATATGGATACTAGTGAGGTAAAAGGAGAGAAATAGCCCTTGTTGAGAAGCTCTCAGAAAAATGGGATTCCAGAAAATGGGCCAACTATGATAGCTTGAGGGGATGTCTTCTCTATTGATTGATGTTGAAGATACCCCAGGGCAGATAAGCATGGACCTTCCTGAGTGACAAGCTCCCCTCCCCCAAGGTTGCCTAACAGGGGTCCAATAAGGACTGTTTATGGTTGAATGGCTGACCTTAGACTCTGCTCCCTCTATGTCCCCCTGAAATGATAGTTCTCCTCTTATCTGACTGCAGGTTATTTAACTCAAGATGAATTTAATAACAAATTTGGATTGGGAAGGTATCAGTAGAAGGAATAGAATTCACATGTTTCTGAGTTGTCACCCAGTTTGTGGGTTGCAAACCTCCCACCACTTAAGGTTAAGTAGGGGTTAGGGTTTCATGAATCAGGAAGATATTAAAGACGTATTCAATGGCTGACTCTATGGAGCAAAGTGTTCATGGACCACACATGGATATATTTCTAATATTTCATAAGATCGATTTCTGAATCCTTAAATTCACTGGGTATTAAATTTTCCTGAACCTAGAAATCAAGCCTTTACTGTGATCTGCAGTATAATGTCAAAGACCTGTACTCAGCATCTGAATGAGAGGGCGCCAGTGCTCCGAAGGAAGAATGACTTTCAAAGGAGCATTGTGTTGGTATCTGTTCCTTTATCTTGTTGTTGATGGCCAATATGATGCTAATATTACTGCCATGACACCTGTTTGATTGACATGCCGCAACCCCCATTCCTACTTTCCTGAATAAAGGCAGTTCAGCTGAGTCACTCTTGAACCTCTGACCATCTGAGGAGAAGCTGACAGGCTGACCTGATGACACCACACTTATGTCTAGTCTCTGTGTTTCTTGTTTCTCTGATTCTTCTATGTCTCATTCTGTCTAACCTATAAGTTTAATCTGTTACTTTCCAGCTACCAACCTCCTTCCACCCACACAAGAATTCTACGTATGAGCTGGACTCTACGAAAACCAAAATAAGCATATGATTTAAATATAAAAAGTGATATAAGTAAATTAGGGGAACATAAAATAGCTTACTATTTATATCTGTGGAGAAGAGGAGAATAGAGATCATTACAATATGTAAAATGGATAATTTTGATTATCATTATTTTGATAAGTTTTTGTACAAACAACCAATGCAACCAAGATTAGAAGGGAAATATCAAACTGTGGGAACATTATAATTTCTCTGATGAATGTCTCATTTCTCAACTATATAAAGAACTAAGTCAATTTTATAAGAATCTAAATCATTCCTCAGTTGATAATTGATCAAAGGATATAAATAGGCAGTTTTCAGATTAAGAAATCAAAGCTATCAATAATCATATGAAAAAAATGTTTGAAATCCCTCTTGATTTGAGAAATGCAAACTAAAACAACTCTGAAGTACCACCTCACACCTATCAGATTAACCAATATGACAGTGAAGGACAATGATTAATGTTGGAGGGCATGTGGCAAAATTGGGACACTAATACAATGCTGTTGTAGTTGTGAACTGATCCACCATTCTGGAGGACAATTTTGAATTATACCTCCCCAAAAATGAATACTTTTTGATCCAGTCATACCACTAATAGGTTAATATGCCAAAGAGATTTTTTTAAAAAATGGGTGTGTACCAAGTATTTATAGCTGCTCTTTTTGTGATGGCAAAGAATTGAAAACTAAAGCGATGTCCCTCAACTGTGAAATGATTGAAGAAACTGGTATGTGATGGTGATGGAATACTACTGAGCTATAAGGAATGATGAACAGGATGGTTTCAGAAAAAGCTAGGAATACCTAAGTGAAATAAGCAGAACCAGGAGAACATTATACTCAGCAACTTCAATATTATGTTCCAATATCAAATGTGATACTGTGAACTTTAAAATTAATCCACCCTACTTAGACATACTTTAGGGGAAGATAAAGTTCTAATCTCCTGATTGAATAATGAAAGTACTTAGTTCTCACCTTATAGTTGTAAATCTTGAAATCTCTCAGACTTGTGAATGTTAAAAATTTCCCCATCAGGGAATTCTTAATTGGAACAAATTTCCCTACTGAGAAATGTACTTAAGACTGCTTTAGGGGAAAAAAAAACTCCTTGCTAAACAAGGAAAGTACTTGGATCCATGCTTATGGTGGGGCAAGGAGTTCTTTGAGCCAGGCCTGTTTTTAGAATTGATACAATGAGATGCTAGGTACCTAAAAGGGGCGGGCAAGTTTTGTCTTAATGAGATTAGTTGACTCAGCTGTGTTTTCACTGGTTCAGATTTACTGAGGATCTTGGTTGACTTAGCAGGAATTTAGATGGGCAGTCCTTTGGAAAGCGTCTACAGTGATTAGTAGATGTAGGGACTTAGGGGAGGTGACATGGGAGAAAAACCACTATATAAGAAAAAGCAGAATCTCTTGAAGAGAGATATCCTTTTGGAGGATCTCTGATGAGTACCGCTTGGGAAGAATCTCTTGAGAGAGGCTCTGGAGAAGGGAAGCTCTTGGAGGACAATCTCTAAGGAGGTCTCCCTGGAGCTCCTCTAAGGGGACTCTGTCCCTCTGGAGGCTCTGGAGAGAGGCCCTTTGGAACAGTCTCTGGTGGGAAGGTGAAGTCAGCTGAGATGGCACTGGCCTGGTGTCAGTAAAATCCTTGTTTAGTCAGACCTTGTGGTGAGTATTAAAAAACTGACTGATTTCTCTTTTAAGACTCAGGTCTAGGACATATTGACTTGAGGCCCTTCATACTTATTCCTTTCTTACTCTCTCTTTCTTTGATTACTCATTGTATTGTTAATTAAAATCTCTATAAAACCCAATTGACTTGGGTATTTGAATAATTGGGAATATTTCCCTGGTGACCACCTTATATTTGATTTTAAAACCCAAGACACAGTAGTGAAACCTATTTCTGCGGTCAAATTTACTCACCCTCTCTTATATCTATCACAATTTATATCTTCCACTATTTTAATCACTACAGTTTAAGACCTCAACCATTTTTAAATCTCACATAGTGAAGCTAGAACTTTAAGCTAAGTCTATTTTTAGGTCTTAATACAAAAAGGTCTTAAGTAACTATAAAGATAAATTAATTGCAAAAGGTCAAGTATCTTAATACAAAAAAGATGTTAAGTAACTATAAAGTTTAAATTAGTCACAAAAAGTTCAATTAACTAACAAAAGGTGAACTTAACAAAGAAGTGTGAAGTAGCTCAAAAGATATAATCTAATCAAAGAAGATGAGAACTAAAAGTATGGGCAGTCCTGGAGAAATATTTTGATGTGATTGGTAGATATGAACATTTAGAGGTGGAGACACAAGGGTGAATATATTTGGGATTTTTTCGTCTCTGTTTCTCTTTCCCTGATTGGCGGTGAAGAGTTAGTTGAGAGCTGCATGCTGAGCCTTTCGGCATCTTAGCGTGGCTACAAGCTATTGTCCAGTTCGGTGGTGAGTTTCTGGCTGAATTTTCCTCCTTTACTTTTCAACTTTTTCCTCTCAGAAGCCTCTAATCTTCCTCAGAGACCTAGATGCAGGGAGTTTAAAACTCTCCCTGGCATAGGCCAGGTAGGATAAATCCTATATCCTCTTTCCTCTGTATTAATTATATTACCATAAATTTCCAGACTAACTTGGGAATTTTATTAGGCAACCATTTAAATCTAGATTTAAAGTCACAACCCTAAAATTATGTTGACAGTCTGGCTAATCCACAAAGGTTGTGAAAAGGACCCTCAAATTTCTGTGAAATTGCTTTCCTTTCTTTATTACTTACTCAAGTCTGTCTTTTAAACAGTTTGAAACACAGCTGCGAGACCTGGTGAGTATAAAACATTTTTATTTCTCTCGCTTCTCCTTCATTTGAATTGAATGAATGAATATATATATATATGAATACTACATTCTTTGACATTTATATGGCGGTTGAAGAATTAGGGACATTGAGGAATTCAGGATACCTCCAATTTTTTGTTATTAGGTAATGTCATTTTTATACTCCTCAGTAATGTGTTACGAGATACTAACATAAAAAAATTTGAAGCTGAAATGCAAAAATCTGAAGATAAAACACAGGAAAACAAAAAACATGCAAGAGAACATGCAAGCCCAATTAGACATTTTAAAATGCTTATTACAGGATCAATTGGCAAATATCCACCCCACCAAAAACAGGTCTGAACCTGACAGACCTGTTTCTGAACCTCTAAATGAGGAAATTTCCTTCCCTGAAATAGAGATGGAAAACACCTTCCCTATAGCTCAGCTAACAGACTGGATCTCTCATGGTCTGCAAATCTTGGCTGAACTTAATCCCCAAGACCCTTCTCCTGAAATCCCAGTTTCTTATGTTCCTTCTCCTACACAAAACCCAATTCTAGCCCAAAGGTAATCTCGCGTTCTAAAGAAACTCATTCTAGTCAAACTGACCCACAGGTACCAAATTAAACTAGAGGTCTTTTTCCTCTAAGAGATGTACCTGAAATAGGATGCAATGGAGATATGGTGACTCTAAGGCACAATATACCATTTACTCCCAAAGAAATAAATGAATTTACATGAAATATTCCCACATATGAAAAAGATTCCTTCCTGGTAACAAAAAAGATGAAAGATATATTTTTTCAACATAATTTGTCTTACAAAGACGTTGAGAACTTGCTACAGGCTTTTTTAACTGAACATGAGAAAAATAAAATAATTGCTCATGTCAACAAAACCCGGGGGCCCAACGCAGCACACTGGCCACCTGAGGATCCCTAATGGGAATATAACAACTCTGAGGATTATCTACAACTATACTGTTGTAGAGAGATCACCTTACCAGCAAAGAGAGAGTGTGCAGACAGTACAGATATGTGGACAGAATTTGAAAGAAATAAACAAAATGAGGAAGAGACACCCTCCAGATTCATGGACAGAATAATTGAGTTTGGGGGTAGATAACTGGATTTTGACCTATCTAAAGAAAATTGCATAAGATAAGTTAGAAGGCACTTTGTCAATAACTCTTGCAAAGTGATTAGGGATTATTTTAGAACACATTGCCCAAGATGGCTGGAGATGGACCTTGAAGAATTGCGGGAAAAGCTCTATATGTTTCAAAGAGAATCAAAGAAAAAGAGGAAGAAAGTAATATTCTCATGGAGGAAATGAAGAAAAAATTGAGATATTTAAAAGATATGATTACTAAACTGAAGAGTGGGCATGATACTCAACCAATGGCACTTGCCCCTCTCCAGGAATCTAATTATCGGTCTGTTACCTGCCAATTCTGTGAGAAGAAGGGCCACAGAATGGTAGAGTGTAGAACTTTACTCAGGGCACTCAGAAGGAATATGTAGTTTAATAACAACTATAGAAGTGATGGGGTGTATGGGTGCTCAGGGAGGGGTAGTATCTCTGGTATGGAGGGCTTGTTGTGCCCTTCTAGGGCAGCTCTCCAGCCTCTGACCCTCACCTGACACCCAGCTCTCACTGGTGGCTCCTAGTAGTTGCTAGCATGTGGCAGCGGCCACACCCCGGGCAACGGCTTCGACAGGCCGGCTAAACCTTGTGAGGGTAGCCATTGGGTCTTCGACCCCTGGTCAACCAAGGCTTTGCTCACCCAGCATGTGAAGACTGCTTCAGCTGAACAGATGGAAGAAACCAACAAGAAGGTTCAATGGCTGAGAGGGCGACGCAGCAAAGCACTGTGGAGTGCTTAGGGCGTGTTGGAGCACAAAAGACAACACGGCCATCCAATGCAGCTGAGGACATCTCCAGGCGTAACGACCTTTCGTGCCACTGGACTCAGGCTTCCAATGCTAAGAAAGTGGGACTGTCTCTGTGCATCGGTTTTTCCACTTAAATGTCCTTCACGCACAAGTGTCTTTGTGCACACTCACCTGTTGTAACAGTTAAAATTTAGGGGAGACTGAGGCAGGTAGAAATTAGTTTATCTCTGCAAGGAGTATTATATTTTTTAGAGGTTTATTAAGGATTAAGGATTAAAGAATATACAAGTAAGAAACATGTGCCTAGGCCAGAGGCCTAGACAAAATAACCTCACATCATAGAAGAGACGCCTCTGCTCCAAAACGGAAGTCCAAAAAAAGAGAGAGCCTCAAAAGCCTTTGCAATCAGCTTAAGTACCTTCTTGATCTCGCCCACCTCAGATTACAAAGCATTTTGGGGAAGTGGAGCAAAGGTTTGTGGGGATTGTAGTCCTGTATTCGAGTCTATTTTTTACATCCCCCGTTTGATCCTCTGGGAAGAAGTCCTTCCCCAAAGGATCATAAAAACATGATCAATTTAAAGATTACAATAATTTGAGGATAAGAGAAAAAAAAACAAAACCAATAATTACTGGATGCATTGACAGCCAGTTAGGGGGCAGTCCCCTTTGGCATAAAAGCATACATACAAATAAATGTTCAATCAACCATACCCAAAGTTCAATTTTGTGCAACTTGTGGTCTGGAGGCTTCTTCATTGTGGCTTCTCCAACAGTTCAGTTCTGGATTCAGAGAGGTAGCATCTTCTTTACCTAAAATTCTTCTCAAAAGGAATTTAAATGGGTCCAAGTACTTTCATTGTTTAGCAAGGAATTTTCTCCCCTAAAGGAGTCTTAAGTACGGGTGGAGTAGAGGTCCTTCCATTGCAAGGAGTTTTCTCATCAAAATGGGGAATGTTCCCAGTCCAATGGGGAAATTTTTAACATTCACAAGTCTGAGAAATTTCAAGGTTTACACTATACACCATAGATGAAAACGCACAAAGGCAATCGTCATCCTCGGTTACTGAGAGACTACTACTACTACTACAGAAGTGATAATTATAGAAATAACTATAATAATGATAATGGAAACCACAACTTTAAGAATGATAACTATAGGAATAGATATTAGGAAATGATAACTCAAACCAAATGACTACACAACAATATAATTTAAGTGGTGCTCATTCAAAAAGTACTCAGGGTGCTACTGCCCCTCAGGGGGTGCCCTTCAGGGGGGTGCCCAAGGAACTTCCCAAATACAACAAATGTGTCTGGGGGAAGGAGGCTGGGGCACAGGAATCAGAGGATACAACCTTTGATTTTCTGGACCCTGATGTCCTACTATCCATTGTCCCTATCCACTGCCCCCCCTATACTAATGAACCCCATGTTACCTTAAAGGTGGGTAACTCCTATGATTGTCTTTTAGACGCTAGAGCTTCCAGATCTGTATTAAAGAGCACACCTGATTTACATTGTTATTCCGTTGGTTCCGAAAGTGTACTGGGAGTGTCAGGAATACCCCCAAAGAGTTAAAAAACTTTCCCCTAGAATGGCATCTGTAGGACCCCTAGAGGTACAACATTCCTTCCTTTTGATGCCTGTCTCCCCTTTAAATTTGCTGGGGAGGGACCTTCTATGCAAACTTAGAGCCACAATAACTTGTTCCCCAGATGGTTCCTTATCATTGGAAGTACCTGAGGAATCTTTAAATTTACTCCTTATAATTCTCTCAGAGAGTCAGGGGGGGAAAGAGCATCCCACCTTTGTAATACCTGCAGATATACCAGAATCTCTTTGGGCCACATCTTCTTCCAATGCAGGCTTACTTAAGTTGGCTGTTCCTGTGCAGATAAAAACTAAATCTTCCTTCCCACTTCCTTCCATTCCTCAGTATCCCCTCTCAAAAAAGGCAATTGAGGGTATTACCCCAGTAATTAACTCATTAATCGAACAGGGAAAAATAATCCCTTCTAAATCTGAATACAACACGTCCATCCTGTCCGTTAAAAAACAAAAATGGGGCCTGATGGCAAGCACCTCTATAGATTCATACAGGGTCTGAGGGGTGTGAACAACCATGTTATAGACACTCTGTAGTTTCCAACATACATACAAGTATTTCTTCTATTCCTAGAACAGCTACATACCTTTGTAATACTTAAAAATAAATAATATTTCTTGCTACCCAGAGGTAGATATTTTATAAAGTTTATTAGGATGGTTAGACAATAATTCCTAAGTAACCTGGCTGCATGGCGCCTAGTTCCTTTCTCATTTCCCCCTCACCTCCTGCACTGTCCCATCTCCTTAGGCTTCCCTCATGGTCTTCTCGTCCATCTCTTCTTTTCCTCATGAATCTCCCCCATCCTGCCCCAAACCTTAACTTTTATTGATGTACCAAACATACGCCGATGCAAACCTGGTGCAACTGTGGTATGTGTAAGAGTGAAAATAGTTGAGACCATAAACTGTGGCAGATAATAGTGGTTGCCTTAAATTGTGACCACAGAAAATATGGTTTCAAGACTGTCTTGTTTTAAAATCAAATATAAGGTGGTTGCCAGGGAAAAATTTCCAATTATTAAATATACCCAAGTCAACTGGGTTTTATAGATTTTAATTAATACAAAAGAGGAATCAAAGAAAGGGAGAGAGAGAGAGAAAATGAAATAATGAGAAAAGGATAGGTTGGCCCAGGCCAGCCCTGGCCAACCCAGGCCCAAGCCCTAAGAGAAAGATCAGTCAGTCCTTTATCCACTCACCACAAGATCTCTGAAAGGGAGCCCCGAGAGAGACCCTTCAAGGCAGCTTTGGCCAGCTGCCTCCTCCAATTCAGCCTTTCCCAGCTCACTCTCCCAAGAGAGAGACCCCAGAGGGACAGTCTCCTCAGAGGGAGCTCCAGCAAGAGTCCTTGAGCCTCCTTGAGACTGTCTTTCCTCTCCTTTTAAAGGGAATTTTCTCCTATGTCTCCTCCTCTAAGTCCTCATATCTACCAATCACAGTAGACATTTTCCAAAGGACAGACCATTCTTAATTCACACCTAAGAAAGCTAGAACTTTTGATTAAGTTCAGACCTGAAAAAACCTCTGAATAAGTTTCTCACCTCTTTGCTCCTTGTAAATTCACAAGTTGCCTGACCTTTATAGGTACTTAGCACCCTTTTGTATTAGATCTAACAATAGGCACAGCTTAACTTTTGCCTTACTATAAGTATGGGTTTAAGTATTTTTCATTGTTTAGCAAGGAGTTTCTTCCCCCTAAAGCAGGCTTAAGTAGGGGTGGAGTAGACTTCCCACATTCCTGGTCAAGTATCTTCACTGCCCAAATGGGGAATGGTCTTAACTAAAGCTTATGAAGTAGGGTCTGAGAATTTTTAAGGTTCACAAGTCTGAGAAATTTCAAGATTCACATATGTCTGGAATGTTTGAGGGACATGTAAAGTTACTCTGGAAGGGGGAGGGGATAAGCTTCCTTGACACACTTTACAGTAGTAGACTTGTGCTCAGATACATGAGAACTCCAGGCTTATCTTTGCTTTTACCTGGAAGGGCTCAAAGATACATGGAATTGCCTGCCAAAAGGGTTCGTGGAAAGCCCAAGTTTATTTGCACAAATTTTGAGCCAAGGCATAAATAATATAACATTTAAAAATAGTAAATTAATCAAATACATAAATGATCTACTCTTGGCTTCAACAGGTGCACAAGCATATCAGGAAGATAGTAAACACCTTCTTTTGGAATTGCACAAAAGAGGGCATAAGATGTCGAAGGATAAAGTTCAGTGGTGTCTCCCTAAAGTAGAATATTTGGAGTTCATCCTGACTGTGGGTGGCTGCTCTATTTCTCCCAAGCAAAGTGCTCCTAGTATTAAGAAACAGTTGAGAGCAATTTTAGGAGCAACAGGGTTTTGCAGACAATGGATTCCTTCTTGGGGAAATTACTAAACTCCTTATACCACTAACATGGGATTTGGTTCCTGAACCACTGAAATTAGAGCCAGAACATGTCAGCTCTATCAGATCTAAAATAGGCTATCCTGTCTGCCCCTGCTCTAGGCATCCCAGATTACCAGCCATTTATTTTGTATGTACATGAGTGAAAAGGGGTAGTTTCAGGGGTTTTAACTCAGACTTTGGGCCTTCTCAGCACCCAATTGCTTATTATTCTGACCAACTGGACCCAGTAGCATCAGGAGCACCACCATGTCTTAGAGGAGTAGCTGCTACAGCCTTACTAGTGACAAAAACTGTTGATCTAGTATTAGGATGCCCATTAACAATAATGTGCCCACATGAGGTAGAAGCATTGTTGCTAAGGCATAGAACACAGGCATTCTCGAATCAGCAAATTACAAAGTATGAAATAACCTTGTTAAATAGCAAAAACATTACCTTGAAACTCTGTACAACCCTTAACCCTTCCACCTTGCTTCCAGATTTACCATCTTCAGGAGAACCACTACACACTTGTGAAACACTGATGTCCATGGCAGAAAAGCCTCGAGACAATCTCTTGGACATTCCCTTAGACAATCCAGATCTGGTCTTATTTACTGATGGTTCCTCTTTTTGGAGGGATGGCATACGCTACACTGGAGCTGTTTTAGTTACAGAATTTGTCACTGAGTGGTCAGTTTCACTGCTCTCTACTATTAGCATTCAAGGGGCAGAACTCATAGCTCTGAAACATGCCTGTATAATTGCCAAGGATAAAAAGGCAACAATTTATACGGATTCTAGATATGCTTTTGGCATTTGTCACTCGGTCGGGATGCTATGGCCCCAGAGAGGATTTTTAACCTCAGCTGGAAAATCTATAGCTAATGGAGAAATTATTAACGAAGTTCTTTCTGCTCTCCAGCTGCCTGAAGCCCTAGCTGTAGTTCATTGCTCTGCCCATACAGTTGGCACTGACCTTGTCTCTAGGGAAAATGATCAAGCAGATGTTGCTGCAAAGCTAGCAGCCATAGAAGGGTCTGAATTAACTTTAACATTAACAATCACTGATGACTTAAATTTGTCACTTTCCTATAATGAAAAGGAAGTGGGAAAATGGAAGCAAAAATTCAAAGCAAAACAGATTAATGGAGTATGGGTGTCATCTGAAGGAAAAACCCCTGGTCCCTAGAAGTTTCTATCACCAAATTTGCCAATCTATTCATAAAAATGGTCACTTTGGCACTCAGGGCATCATGGACTCTGTTAAGAGAGTATCGATAGCCCCTGGTATAACTACTATAGCCTCTAAAGTGTGTACAGCCTGCTCTACATGTCAAGCATATAACCAACATGCATTTCGTGGAAAAGTCTTTGGTGGGTATCCTCTGGCTTACACACCTTTTGAACACCTACAGATAGATTTCATAACAATGCCTAAGGCTGGACATTATAAATTTTGTCTAGTCATGGTAGATCAACTGACCAGATGGCCAGAAGCATTTCCTGCTACCCCAGCCACAGCGGCTTTTGTTGCTAAGGTACTTTTAAAAGAAATTATTCCTCACTTTGGCCTGCCAGCACATATTGATTTAGATAGAGGAAGTCAATTTACTGATTCTATCCTAAATCAAATTTATTCTTGCTTGGGGATAACTCCCAAATTCCATGTTCCATATCATCCCCAGAGCTCAGGCTAAGTTGAAAGAATGAACAGAGAACTTAAAAATATGATTGGAAAATTCTGCACTGAGACATTTAAAATGGCCTGAAATTCTCCCTCTGGTCCTATTTTATCTTAGAAGCAGGTCTAGAGGAGACCTATGCATCTCACCAATTGAGATGCTTTTTGGACATGTACCTATACAAGCTAAATCTTTCTCCCCTGCATATACCTCAGTATTAGGGGGAGATACTACTATTGCTTCCTATATACAGGAATTACAGCACAAACTGCGTGAACTCCATGAATCCGGAGCTGCAGTACCACCTGGACTACTAGACTTTTCACTTCATGACCTGAACCCCGGAGACAAGGTATATATTAAGAATTTCAAGCATACTGGAGCAACTCAGCCTTCCTGGGAAGGGCCATTCAGAATAATGTTAACGACTCCAACATCTATAAAGATTGGAGAGAAAGACTCTAGGATTCATTGCTCACATGTGAAGAGAGCATCTTCTGTTAAGACCGATTGACTGCATCCTATCACATGCATTGGAGATAATAATCCATAGACAAGTAGATACTATTTTCAGGAACACATTGAATGCCTGATTCCCAAACCCCTTATTTTTATTATTGCTTTCCTTTTATTTTGATTAGAATATTTGATTTCCCCCCTTTATTTTTCTCATTTCTTGAACTAAAGGTACATACAATTAACATTATTTTTCTGCAGTAATATAAGTTTAATACTTGCTATAATATCAATGCATACCTATAAAGTTTTAAACTGTGGAAACCTGCCATTTATTGATAAAATGTTATTGGACTATGATTAATGTTTGTGTCTGATTCCAGGAAATGGAATAAAACAAGGAGTACAGACTTAACCTGAATAGTGCCAAAAAGAGCACACAGAAAAAAAGTAGTGTGACTCGAGGTGGCAACGTTTGACATATGTTAAGTTGTAGGACTTCCTTGTATCTAAACTCTTTGTGAAGTACTCAGGCAAGTACCAAAGTTTGACTATCATCCTGGCTCCCCATATCCCTGAGAATAACAAAAAATAAAACCAGGAAGTGACACTTCCCTATCAAAATAAAATTCTAGTTCCTTTTCTTCATATTTTATGGCAACTTCCTGTAGTCCTGGTTACACATGGGTAAGTGAAATATTACTGCATTCTGTCATACAGACTTGTGGGATAGAAACTACTTTAAATTGGACCTTTACAAGGACCAGTTAGAAATTTATTAAACCCAAATAAGGGCCTATTTTGAATTTTTTTCTTTTTTCTTTAAAATTTTTTCTCTTTCCTTATGTTTTTGGTTGTTATTCTCTACTTTTGATAATTGACTCATATACCCCCATAACTCAACATTGCATCCTGAGCTGAATTGGATGTTTTTAAAAACCCACTTCAGGGGGAGATTGTATTTTAATAAAAATCCAATTTTGAAATTTTTGTTCGAGAAAAGATCTTCAAGGAAGAAGCCTGCTAACTCCTAAATCCAGAGAATGAACTGTTGCAGAAAGATGCCAGAAAAACATACACTACATCATGAAGATCAAGAATGAACTTTGGGTGTGGTTGATTGAACTGAAGTTTGATTGAACATTTATTTGAATGTATATTCTTATGCCAAAAGGGGACTGCCCCCTTATTGGGTTTTGTCAATGCACCTAGCAAACATTGGTTTTGCTGTCTGTCTTTCTTCTATTTCCTTCTTCTATGTAACTATTTTAAATTTCCTCTTAGAAACTGAATATTGTATACATCTGTAGTTAGAAGTGCTTTAGGACTGCAAGATGATTATGTTAAATGATCAATGGGGAGACTAGTCTCCCAATGATCATCAGGGGTGATTTTGAACTTTAAAATTCTCCCTACTTAGACATACTTTAGGGGAAGATAAAGTTTTAATCTCCTGATTGAACAATGAAGGGACTTAGTTCTCACCTTATAGTGAAGCTAGAACTTAAGCTAAGTCTATTTTTAGGTCTTAATACAAAAAGGTCTTAAGTAACTATAAAGATAAATTAATTGCAAAAGGTCAAGTATCTTAATACAAAAAAGATGTTAAGTAACTATAAAGTTTAAATTAGTCACAAAAAGTTCAATTAACTAACAAAAGGTGAACTTAACAAAGAAGTGTGAAGTAGCTCAAAAGATATAATCTAATCAAAGAAGATGAGAACTAAAAGTATGGGCAGTCCTGGAGAAATATTTTGATGTGATTGGTAGATATGAACATTTAGAGGTGGAGACACAAGGGTAAATATATTTGGGATTTTTTTCGTCTCTCTTTCTCTCTCTCTCTCTTTCTCTGATTGGTGGTGAAGAGTTAGTTGAGAGCTGTGTGCTGAGCCTTTCGGCATCTTAGCATGACTACAAGCTATTGTTCGGTTCGGTGGTGAGTTTCTGGCTGAATTTCCCCCCTTTACTTTTCAACTTTTTCCTCCGAGTTAGCTGTTAAAAGGACTGACTGAGTGAAGAGGAAATAGACTAAGAGGCAAGAAAATTCAGGACTTTTTTGTTTTTGTTTTTGAGGGGATTCATTAATGCTTTGTGGTCAGTCAAACTGTCATATGGAAATCACTTTTAAAGACTGATATATATTAATTTATCATTGCCAAGGAATTCACTTATGAAATTCTTAAATGAAACACTCAAGTCAGAATGGATTTTTATGGTAATTTAATTACAATGGGAATAAGAAATTATTAGAGGGAGAGAAGGAAGAGGTTAACTCAATCTCCTGGCCAAGCCAGAGGGAGTTTTAGGCCTTGGAGGGCCAAGGCAAGGAAGGGAGTCAATCCTTTCACTCACGTGATCGATTTGAAGGAAAGCTGTCTGTGGGCCTCCTCCGACCCCGAGCTCCAGGATCAAACTGAGTCTAGCCCCTGTCCACAGGAAGTGATCGAACTCCAGAGGCTGTTCTCTACCTCACTTCCTGTCCCTCACACGTGCCAATGATGGCTCAAGCTTGGCTTAGGGCAGCCCAGGGGGGCAGTTAGTTATTTCTCATTTGTCATTAATTAGCACATTCCCGTGTAGTGTGGGGGTGCACATTCTTGGGTGTGAGACCAAGCAAGATGGAGGAAATTTAAAAATTACACTATACAACGCCAAGTTGTACGAGGTCAAAAAAGACCAAATCTGATTCAAGGAGGATCGTTGAACTTCTATGCCAATACAAAAGGACTTGAACCTAGTGTGCAAATTGAGGTTGTGGCACTTGACATATGTTAAGTTGCAGAACTTCCCTGAACCCCACTTACATGTGCACTTCTTTGAGTCAGGTTGGCTATCATCCTGGCTCCCCTTACGTCTGACAGTGATGGTAAAATCAGACCAGGGAATGAATTTTCCCATTTGGTGCTGAAATTTCGTCCTTTCTCTCTTATAGTTTGGCAATTTTTGGTAATTCCCTCAATTGCCTCTTTTGAGAGGAGATACTGAGGAATGGAAGGAGGTGGGCTACATTTAGTTTTTATCTGCACAGGAACAGCTGACTTGAGTAAGCCTACATTGGAAGAAGATGTGGCCCCAAAAGACTCTGGTATATCTTCACGTATTACAAAGGTGGGATGCTCTTTTTCCACATTACCCTCTGAGAGAATTACAGGGAGTAAATTTAAAGATTCCTCAGGTACTTCCAATGATAAGGAACCATCTGGGGAGCAAATTATTATGGTTCTGAGTTTGCATAGAAGGTCCCCCTCCAGCAAATCTAAAGGGGAGTCAGGCATCAAAAGGAAGGAGTGTTGTACCTCTAGAGGCCCTACAGACACCATCCTAGGGGAAAGTTTTTAAACTCTTTGGGGTATTCCTGACACTCCCAATACACTTTTTGAACCAACAGAATAACAACATAAATCAGTTGTACTCTTTAATACAGACCTAGAAGCTCTAGCATCTAAAAGACAATCATAACAGGTGTTACCCACTTTTAAAGTAACACAGGGTTCATTAGTATGGGGGGTAATGGATAGGAACAACGGGTAGTAGGATATTAGGGTCTGGAAAATCAAAGGTTGTATCCTCTGATTCCTGTGCCCCAGCCCCCCCCTTCATTGTGTTTGCAATGTTCCTTGGGCACCCCCCAGAGGGGCATTAGAACCTCAAGCATTTTTTGGATGAGCACCACTTTAGTTATATTGTTGTGGAATAATTTGGTTTGAGTTATCATTTTCCCAATATCTATTCCTATAGTTGTGGTTTCCATTGTCATAATTATAGTTATTCCTATAATTATCACTTTTGTAGTTGTTATTAAACTGAGTATTCCTTCCAATAATCTTGAGAAAAACTCTACACTCTATCATTCTGTGGCCCTTCTTCTCACAGAAGTGGCAGGTACTGGATCACTAATTATATTTCTGGAAAGGGGCAAGTTATCATGCCCACTTTCTATTTTAGCTATCTTATCTTTTAAACATCTCAATTCTTTCTTTATTTCCTCTATGACATCATTATTTTCTTCCTCCTTTTCTTTGTTTCCCTTAAAAACATATATAGCTGTTTTTCGCAATTCTTCAAGGTCCATCTGTGGTCCTCTTGGATAATGGGTTCTAAAATAATCCTTAATCACTTTGCAAGAGTTTTTGACAAAGATCCTTCTAACTTGTCTTAAGCTATTCTCTTTAGTTAGGTCCCAATCCAGGTATCTACCCCCTAAACTCCATTATTCTATCCATGAATCTGGAGGGTGTTTCTTCCTCATTTTGCTTCATTTTTTCAAGTTCCATCCACTTATCTGTATTGGCTGCACATTCCCTCATTGCTGTTAGGATGGCCTCTCTACACCGGTATAGTTGTAAAAGATCCTCAGATTCATTATAGTCCCATTTGCGATCCTGAGGTGGCCAATGTGCTGCATTGCACCCCTGGGTTTTGTTGACATGAGCAATTATTCTATTTTCCTCGCATTCAGTAAAAAAAAGCCTGTAGCAAGTTTTCAATGTCTTTGTAAGAGAGATTATATTGAAAGAATATGTCTGTCATCTTTTATGTTACCAGAATGGGATCTTGTTCATATGTGGGGATATTTCATGTAAATTCATATATTTCTTGGGGAATAACTGGTATCTTGTGTCTTAAAGTATGAACCTTAAAAATTCCCAGACCCTACTTCATAAGATTGGATTAAGACCATTCCCCATTTGGGCAGTGAACTCTACTTAGATCAAAAATGTGAAGACCTCTACTCCACCCTTACTTAAGCCTGCTTTAGGGGGAAAACTCCTTGCTGAACAATGAAAAGTACTTAAACCCATACTTAAGCCATGTCTATTTTTAGAATGAATACAAAGGGGTGCTAAGTACCTATAAAGGTCAGGCAACTTGTGAACTTACAAGGAGCAAAGGGGTGGAAACTTACTCAGAGCTTTCCTGGTGTAAATTACTCAAAAGATTAGTCTACTCGGTTGTGAGCTAAGAATGGTCTGTCCTTTAAACGTCTACTGTGATTGGTAGATATAAGGACTTAGGGGAGGTGACATAGGAGAAAATGCCGTTTAAAAGGAGACGAAAAGCTCTCTCTACAGACAGTCAGCTGGGAAAGGCTGCCTTGAAGGGTCTCTCTCGAGACTCTTAGGGACATTTCAGATTGAGGATTGAGCTGGTGAAGTCAGCTGAGATGGAGCTGGCCTGGTGTCACTAGAATCCTTGCTTGGACAGATCTTGTGGTGAGTGATTAAGGACTGACTGATCTCTCTCTCTTAAGACTCAGGTCTAGGCCATGTTGGCTTAAGGCCCTTCATACTTACTCCTTTCTTATTCTTTCTCTCTCTCATTAATTCCTCATTTGTATTAATTAAAATCTCTATAAAACCCAGTTGACTTGGGTATATTTGAATAATTGGGAATATTTCCCTGGTGACCACCTTATATTTGATTTAAAAACAAAACACTGTAGTGAAAACATATTTCCTGCGGTCACAACTTACTCATCCACTCTTATATCTATCACAATTTATATCTTCCACTATTTTATTCACTATAGTTTATGACACCAAACCATTTTAATTATTACAGTTTATGGCTCCCACTCTTTTAAATCTTACAAAAGTCACCACATCCCCATTCTGTCCTATTTCAGGTACTTCTCCTAGAAGAAACAGGCCTCTAGTTGAATTGTATAACTGGGTCAGTTTGACTAGGACAAGTTTCTCTAGGAGGATAGGATCTCCTTTGTTCTGGAATTTGGTTTTCTGTAGGAGAGGGAACATGAAAAACTGGGATTGCAGGGGAAGGGTTTGGGGCATTAAATTCAGCCAAAATTTGCAGACCACGATAGGACCAATCTGTTTGCTGAGAGAAGCAGTCTGTTAGCTGAACTATAGGGAAAGTGTTTTCCATCTGTATTTTGGGGAAGAAAATTTCCTCATTCAAAGGTTCAGAAACAAGTCTGTTTCTTGTAGAGTGGATGTTTGCCAATTGATTCTGTAATAAATGTTTTAAATTTTCTAATTAAGCTTGCATGTTCTTTATGTTCTCCTGCTTTTTATTCTCATTTTTTAATGTTAGCATCTCTAAACACAGTATTGAGGAGTACAAAAATGATATTACCTATTAATATAAAAAATTGGAGGTATGCTGTATTCCTGAATGTCCCTAATTCTTCAACCGCCATATAAATGTCAAAGAATGTAGTATTCATTTATATATATATATGTACATATACATACATACATACATATGTGTATCTTGTAATTATTTTTCTAACGGTCTTCACAAAACATGTGGGGAACAGGATGAAGCCAAAACTTTCTACAGGTTTTTTTCCACTCCTAATCTAGGCAGTTGTTCCCTAAGGGAAAGGAGATTTAGAAACAGCTCTCCTCTAGGACCTTAGGGCCCTATTGCTAAGATTTAAAACAGCTGTGTTCTATCTAATTTAAGGAGAGAGGGAGAAAAGAAAATTAAATCCAATTTTACTTACCTTTATAGTTGATGAAAATAAGAAAGTTAAGAAACTTGAGGGTATTTCATCACAACCGACGTGGTAGGCCAAACTGTAAAGGGTGAAATTATGGTTGAGACTGAAAAAAATCTAAATTTAAGTGATTGCCAAGGGAAATCCCAAATAATAAAATACCCAAGTCGGCTGCCAAATTTATGGTGATTTAATTGATATAGTACAGAAGATTTTAAGAAGAAGAAGAAGGAAGGAAGGGGCTAGTGCTGGGCAGGAAGATAGGTGATCTAGAAAGTAAGGTTTTGAGTGTGAAGGAGGAAGGAATCAGCTTGACCTCCAAAGAGGCTTAGCTAAGATGCCTGAACCTGAAATCAGCTCCAGGGAAAAACTCACCTCCCAACACTCCAAGATGTTGGAATGCTTAGCACGCCTTCAGCCAGAGTCGTTTCTCCAGGGAAAGAGAGAGAGGCAGCCCGTGCCGTGTCTTATATGGACGTTTTTACATCACTTTTTTGTGTCTCATCTGTACCAGTGAGGACTTAGCTTGACTTAGGACAGCCTAGAGGCCTGTCCTTTTTTTGCACATGTCTGTTGAAGGCCATCTCTTCAGATAACTAAATCTTGAGTTTGATGCAGACCTTTCAAAATCTTGTTAAATTGAGTAGGGTGAAGAATGTGAGTTTTGAAGACCTGATTCTGTTATTCCAAGTGTCTCCATTGTTATTGATCAGGAAATATCTAAATCAGACCTTCTAAAGAATGGTCTGATTAGGGTGGAATAGTCTTAAAATTCACAGTGAGATGTAAGTCACTTTAATTGGTCCTTGTTACTGATTCAAGAACCTGTTACAATTTAGTTTATTTTTATTTTTTACTCAGAATTTTATACATGTAAGATTTTTATCATATTTTTTATAATTTCACTATTCGTTATTTTTATACAGAATTTAATTTTTACTCTTTTTTTATTTGGAATTTCTTTGGGGATGGTTTATTTTGTTTTCTTTTGACAATTGTTTCATATACCTCATAACCCAGTCATGTACCTCAGTATGATTCTGGTGTTGGTCAACACCCTCCACAGGGGGGATTGTATAATTATCCTGAAAATTCAAGGTTTAAAGTTTTTTGGAGAAATTTCAGGAAAGGAAACTTGCCAACACTCAAAATCAAGAAAGTAGATCCTTTTGGAGAAGGTGCTATAAAGATGCCTGAAGAAGCTACACATTGCATCAAAAGATCCAGAATGAACTTTGGGATATAATGAACTGAATTAAAGGGGGTTGAACATACTTATTCTGAATGTAAACTCTTATGCCAAAGGGGACTGCCCCCTCCTTGGCATTTTGTCAATGCGCCTATCAATCAGTTTTTGTATTTTACTCCCATCTCTAACTATTGTAACTCCCTCTTAGAAAAATACAATAACAGGGGCAGCTGGGTAGCTCAGTGGATTGAGAGCCAGGCCTAGAGATGGGAAGTCCTAGGTTCAAATTTGGCCTCAGACACTTCCCAGCTGTGTGACCCTGGGCAAGTCACTTGACCCCCATTACCTAGCCCTTACCACTCTTCTGCCTTGGAGCCAATATTGACAGTATTGATTCCAAGACAGAAGGTAAGGGTTTAAAAAAATGCAATATTGTATGTACTTTTAGCTAGAAGGTATTTAGAGTTACAAGATAGTTATATTTAAATGATCCATTGGGGAGATGGATCTCCCAAAGAATCACAGGGGGGTTGGTGTCGAAGAATCCCCTCCCCCTTTCTCAGTAACTTTACATGTCTATCAAACATTCCTGACATACCACAGTTGCACCAGGGTTGTGTTGGTGTAGGTTCTGAAGGTCAATAAAAGTTAAGGTTTGGGGCAGAACCTGGGGAAGAATGAGAAGACCATGAGGAAACCAAAGGAGAAGAGACAGAGTAGGAGGTGAGGGGGAACAAGGAAGAAACTGGTAGGCTAGGAAGCATGTAGCCAGGTTACTTAGGAATGATTGTCTAGCCTCACACCCTACACCCTACACCAAGACAAGATTCACAGAAGGGAAAGATTTTAAAACCAAGCAAGACTTAGAAAGAGTCACAAAATGCAAAATAAATAATTTGGAATACATCAAATTAAAAAGGTTTTGTACAAACAAAACCAATGTAACTAAAATCAGAAGGAAAGCAACAAATTGGGAAGCAATCTTCACAAAAACCTCTGACAAAGGTTTAATTACTCAAATTTACAAGGAGCTAAATCAATGGTACAAAAAATCAAGCCATTCTCCAATTGATAAATGGGCAAGGGACAAGAACAGGCAGTTCTCAGCCAAAGAAATCAAAACTATTAATAAGCACATGAAAAAGTGTTCTAAATCTCTTATAATCAGAGGGATGCAAATCAAAACAACTCTGAGGTATCACCTCACACCTAGCAGATTGGCTAACATGACAGCTATGGAAAGTAATGAATGCTGGAGGGGATGCGGCAAAGTAGGGACATTCATGCATTGCTGGTGGAGTTGTGAATTGATCCAACCATTCTGGAGGGCAATTTGGAACTATGCCCAAAGGGCAATAAGAGACCCTTTGATCCAACCATAGCACTGCTGGGTCTGTACCCCAAAGAGATAATAAGGAAAAAAATCGTGTACAAGAATAGTCATAGCTGTGCTCTTTGTGGTGGCCAAAAATTGGAAAATGAGGGAATGCCCTTCCATTGGGGAATGGCTGAGCAAATTGTGGTATATGTTGGTGATGGAATACTATTGTGCTCAAAGGAATAATAAAGTGGAGAAGTTCCATGGAGACTGGAACAACCTCCAGGAAGTGATGCAGAGCGAGAGGAGCAGAACCAGGAGAACATTGTACACAGAGACTGATACACTGTGGTATAATCGAACGTAATGGACTTTTCCATTAGTGGCGGTGTAATGTCCCTGAACAACTTGCAGGGATCTAAAAAACACTATCCACAAGCAGAGGATAAACTGAGAGTAAAAACACTGATGAAAAGCAACTGCTTGACTACAGGGGTGGAGGGGATATCACTGAGGAGAGACTCTAAATGAACACTCTAATGCAAATACCAACAACAGGGAAATGGGTTCCAGTCAAGAAAACATGTGATACCCAGTGGAATTGCATGTGGGCTATGGGAGAGGTGTTGGGAGGGGGTGGGCAGGAAAAGAAAATGATTTTTGTTTCCAACGAATAATGTTTGGAAATGACCAATTAAAATAATGTTTTTTAAAAAAAGAAATAATGAAGAGGATGATTTCAAAAAAACCTAGGAAGACTGGTATGAACTGATGCAGAGTGAAATTAGCAGAACCAAGAGAACAAACTAAATGAAATAGAAAGGACCTCTTTCCTAAGACAATTATTTTAACTCCTTTGTAGAAATACAATGGAGAGAATTCTTGGAAAGAGATTTTATTGGCTTCTTGAGAGAGCTAAATGTTTCCAGAATTGAGAATTAGTAGAATATTCTTGCTCTGTGATCCTTCTTAGAGCTAACATAGTAAACATTTATTATCATTAGATACATTGTAAACAATTACTTATATCATTATTTTATTGTTTGTTGCAGGTAATAAAAAACAGGGACCTGTGAGAAAATTTATTCTTGCTTTCTCAAAATTTTGTATACATAGATTTTTGATATTTTTATACTTCTTTTGAATTCTTCTTTAATATATATATATATATAACGGATTATTTTTTCCCTTTTTTGATTTTGTTTTTGTTTTTGTTTTCCTTTTGGATTAACTCACACACCTCCATAACTAAACCCTGCATCCTCTGATGGACTCGGTGTTTTTTCAACACTTTCTTCTGGGGGGAAATGTGGCCTCAGACACTGCCCACCAGGGAATCCTGGCCAAAAACCTTATCCAGCCTTTACCTCAGTTTCCCCCATTGTGAGAACCAGAGAATAAGAGCCTGAGCCCAGGGGCTGTGGGGAAGGTGGTCCAGAGAGGATCTGGGGGGAAGCAGATGCTTCCTCGGGGTCTTCTGAGGCTCTGGGATGCTGAGGAGGGTCTCCTTTGGCAGGGGCATGGCAGCCCCAGAAACCCAGGCAAACTATTATTAGGGAAATTCCTTTGTCCTTGGGCCCTGGACTCCAAACCCAAAACATCAGACCTGGAGGATCAGCCCCCCCTGATTGTCCCATGGACTTGTCTCCTTGAGCCCCTCCCCCAGTCCACAAGGCCCAGAGACCCTTTAGATGGCTGGGGAAGGCCTAGGAACCCCCTCCTGCCCTTTGGGAGGCCACAGAAGGCAGCAGCAGCCCCTGAGCCCAGGCTCTGAGCCCTGATGGACAGAGGACAGTCTGGGGGTGTCTGTGTGTCTGTCTGCAGAGCTGCTGGGCTCAGGCTGCTTCTCCCCTCCTTTGGGGCTTTCTGGGCAGAGGCTGGGAGGCTTTGCCTCTCCTCCTGCAGCCCACTGGACAGGGGAGGAAACTGAGGCAAGCACCAGGGTCCTGCAGGGGGAGATCTCAGGCCTCCCTGACTCCAGACCCTGAGCTCTAGCAGGCCCTGAGGGGCTAAAAGCCCTGGAAGGGCTTCTCTCCATGGAGGATCCTTCCCTTGCTGGCCTCAGGCCCGGGGCTGCTGCTCTGAATTCCTCTCTGCTGTCTCTGGGGCTCGGGAGGGGAGAACACACAGGCCTGGGCTGGGCATGGCCTGCCCTCCCCTGGGATGGGGGCGTTGGGGGCCCCCCAGGCCCTTCCCTGGATTCCAGCCTCTCCTTCCAGGCTTTGGGCCTGTCCAGGCTGAGCTGAGAGGGAGCCTGAAAGGGGGGCCAAAAGGGGGAGGCAGCAGGGGGGGGTCCAGCACCCTCTGGGGGGCCCTCCTAGGCCTGCCAGCCCCCAGGAGCCCAGGAGGAGCTCTTTCCTGCAGGCATCCCCAGGCCCGGTCCCCAGAAGCCTGGCTCTGCCCTCCCCCAGCAGGGGCTCCAGGATAGAGCATTCTGCTCCAGCTCTGAGGCCAGGAGACAGCTGGGAGGAGGGCGGGAATTCCCTGAGGGGTGAAGGAGAAGCAGGGAGGGGCAGCCCCAAAGCCAGGGTCCCTCCTCACAAAGGCTTCTGGGAACGGACAGGGTGGTGAAGGAAGGGATGGGGCCTGGGCGTAGGGGAGGGACGTCGCGGGCGGAGCCTAACAGAGGGGCGGGACTCGGGCAAGGAGGCGGTGTCTGGGAGGGCCGTGGCAGGAGCGGAATGGAGGCGGGGCAGAGCGGTAATGGGTGGGGCCTAAAGCAAGGTGAGGTTGAGCTACTGTCTGAGGCAGAGGGAGGTGCACGCGGCAGGCGGGGCGGGCTCCAGGTCTGATCAGGGGCGGGGCCTGAGCTCGGGCGGGCTTTCCGGGTTTTAAACTTGGCTTCCTCCATCCCGCCCTCTCCTGCTCGTGGGCTCCTGCGCACACTGTTCCGTCCCGGAGGAGGTGAGGCGTCTGTCCTTCAGGGATCCCCCCAGACCTGGCATGGAGAGCTTGGAGGAGTGCGGAGAGGACGCCGCGCTGGAGCCCTGCAGGACCCCCCAGGTAAGCAGCAGCGGCTTCTCCTGATGGGGAGGCTCAGGCAGCGGGTGTAGACGCTCCTCTCTCCTAACATGGAGACTCAGGCCCAGGTGTAGACGCTCCACTCTCCTAACATGGAGACTCAGGCCCACGTGTAGACGCACCCCTCTCTCCTGATGGGGAGTCTCAGGCCCACGTGTAGACGCACCCCTCTCTCCAAGGCTCCAAAGTCACCCGTTTCCCTTCTTGAATTCAAACCCTTCCCTGAAGCCCCGTCCTGGTGTCCGGGTCCAGCCGGATACAACCGTGGGGTCCGTGAAGCAGCCACCTAAAAAGACCATAGGGGGAGAGAGGGGAGACCAAGCACGCAAGGAAGACAGAGTCTGTCTGATAGTGTCAAGGCTCGTTTATTGCAGGTGCAGGGTAAGAATATATTGTGATTAAGGACGGGTTGTAACAGGAGGGAATGTGAAGAGTTTTTATGGTTTGTGGCCGTTGGTCTAGCGACGCCAGTTTCCAGGAGGTAACTTGTTTGTTCAGATTCTCAGAAACCCTTATCTTGTTCCTGGTCAAAAGTTTTCCCCAGATATGGTCTCTGACAATTCCCCCTTTCCTTTTTATTAGAGGGAAGGTTTTTAAGTCAGGACTGCAGCGACGGCCCCTGTCTTAGGCTACACAGGGGGAGTTACTGGATCATCTGGGGTGGAGGACCTGTGCTATTCCCGTCATTGGGTTACCACCCTGCTAGTAAGTTGGAGACGATCAGTATCAAACGGGGTGTGTGGTTGGTCAGTATCTGTTATTTCAATACGATGATATTGGACCCTAGGGAACTTAGTAAGGGCTGAGTCAATGTTTGATTTGATAAATCCTTTGATAAATCCAGTCAGGCGTTGGAAAGCCCAAGGGCCAAAGGTGAGGATTAGGAGGAAGATAATAAAGGGAACTAGTATAGTGGGAATTAGGGTAGAAAGCCAAGGGGAACCTCTCAAAAGGTTGTTGTACCATCCTTCTTGGGCCTCGGCCTCCTTTTTTCTAAGGGCTAGGCGGTCTCTTAATTTTGCCATTGATTCTCTGACCACGCCCGTGTGGTCAGCATAAAAGCAGCATTCTTCTTTAAGGGCTGCACACAATCCCCCATCTTTTAAAAGAAGCAGGTCGAGGCCACGTCTGTTCTGTAGTACAACTTCTGAGAGGGAGGATAGGGATTTCTCTAAAGCAGAGACAGATTTTTCTAGGGCTTCGAGGTCAGATGTCATAGCAGAATGTAGAGCTGCGAGGTGTTGGGTCTGTAGGAGAGGGGTGGTGCCAGTACCAATGCCGGCAGCAAGACCCCCAATACCTAGAATGATGGCAAGAGTAGAGAAGGGTTCCCGCATAACCCGAGGGAATGAAGACAAAAGTTTACCCAAGGTGGTGTCTGAGTGATAGGTAATTCTGGGCCATAATTGTATAAGCACACAGAATTCAGAGGAGGTATTAAAAACCTGAAGGGAGATGCTGTAATGGGGAAAATTTTAGCTTCTGGGATTGTTATAATATTGCACAATGGCCGCCAAGGAATTTACTTATGAAATTCCTAAAATTGAAACACTCAAGTCAGAATGGAGTTTATGGAGGTTTAATCACACTGGGAGTAGGGAAAGGAGAGGGAGAGAAGGAGAGAAGAGAAAAGGGAAAGGGGCTACTCAACCTCTGACCAAGGCAGAGTGAGTTCTAGGCCCAAAGGGCCAAGGTGGAAAGAATCAGTCCTTAACTCACGTGAGTGATCTGAAGGAAAGCTGTCTGCAGGCATCCTCTCCCTCGAAGCTCCTAACACCAACTGCCATCTAGCTCTCTCCACAGGAAGTGAGCGAATTCCAGAGGCTGTTCCTTACCTCACTTCCTGTGTCTCACAAGTGCCAATGGTTGGCTCGAGCTTAGCTTAGGACAGCCCAGGTGGGCAGTTAGTTATTTCTGATTTGTCATTGACTAGCACATGCCCGTGTAGGTGGGTGTGCACAATTTTTGGGTGCTAGACCAAGATGGAGACTTTTAAAATTCACAATCCCCCCTGATGATGATTGGGAGACTAGTCTCCCCAATTGATCACTAAACATAAGCATACTGCACCCCCAAAATTTCTAACTGTAAGTGTATACAAAAATTTTTTCCCACTAAGAGGAAAATTATAATAGTTGTAAATATGGGGAAATAGAGGAGAGAGAAAGACAGCAAACCAATGTTTTGCTGGGCGCATTGACAAAAGCCAATTAGGGGGCAGTCCCCTTTGGCATAAGAGTGTACATTCAAAAGATGTTCAATCAACCACACCCCAAGGTTCATTCTGGATCTTCCTGTAGTGAAAAGGTTTAGATATCTTTCTGCAAACAGTTCATTCTCTGGATTCAGTTAGTTAGCAAGCTTCTTCTCTGAAGATTTCTCTCTCGAACAAAATTTAAATCTTGGATTTGATGAAATACAATCCCCCCTGAAGAAAGTGTTGAAAAAACACTGAGTCCAGCTGAGGATTCAAGTTTTAGTTGTGGGAGTGTGTGAGTTAATCCAAAAGAAAAACAAAACAAAATGAAAATAAAATAAAAAATCAAAATGAAAAGAAGAAAAAGGGAAAAATTAAGGGAAAAATATAAACCCTTTATATATGCATATTTATATTAAAGAAGAATTCAAAGTCAGTATCAAAATTCAAAAAAAAAATCTATGTATACAAAATTTGAGAAAGCAAGAATAAAAAAAAATTTTTATTTTTACAGGCCCCTGTATTAGGGTCCAGTTAAGTAATTTCTAATCCCACAAGTCTGTAGGACAGAATGCAGCATATTTTACTTCCCCATTTGCAGCCAAGGCTACAGGAAGTTGCCATACTATAGGAGAGAAAAAAGAGGACCAGATTTCTTATTTTATATCTAGGGAAGTGTTATTCCCTCATCTGATTTTACCTTCGTTCTCAGGGATGGATGGAGTCAGGATGGTAGCCAACCTTAGGTACTTGTCTGTAGGTACTTTCATGAAGAGTGTGGATACAGGGAAGGCCTACATCTTAATGTCTGTCAAGTGTCGCAACCCCGAGTCTCACACTAGGTTCAAGTCCTTGGTATTGGCTTAGAAATGCATTAATCCTACCTGGATTGGTCTTTTGATTTTTAGACCTGTGAGCTCTTTTGGCATTATCCAGGTTATCTCTGTGCTCCTTTTTTGATCCTGTTCCTAGAATCAGACACAAACATTAATCATAGTCCCACAACAATTATCAATAAATGGCAGGTTCCCAAAGTCTAAAGCTGTTTGGGTGTGTATTAGTAATAACAGCAAGTATATATATTTAAACTAATATTGTAGAATAAAATTAATATTGATCATATGTACCTTAAGTACATAGAAATGAGAAAAGGGAAAAAATAAAATAATGTAAAAATAATAATAATAATAAAATAAGGAAAAGAGAAAAAAGGAAAAAAGGAAAATAAAATTAAATTTAGGAATTCAATGTGTCAAAAGCAGAATAAAACAGTTTCACTTGTCAATGGGTAGTTATCTCCAATGCATGTATAGGATACAGTCAATCAGTCTCAACAGAGGATGCTCTCTTTACATGAGAACAGTGAATCCAAGAGTCCTTTTTTCCAACCTTTATAGATGTTGGAGTAGTTAACAATATTTGGAATGGTCCTTCCCATGAAGGTTCAGTTGCTCCAGTATGCTTGAAATTCTTAATATAAACTTTATCTCCTGGGTTCAGGTCATGCAGAGAAAAGTCTAGTGGTCCAGCTTGTACTGCAGCTCCGGATTCATGAAGTTCACGTAGTTTGTGCTGTAATTCCTGTATATAGGAAGCAATAGTAGTATCTCCCCCTAATAGCGATGTATAAGCCGGGGAGAAAGGCTTAGCCTGTATAGGCGGATGTCCAAAAAGCATCTCAAATGGTGAGATGTGTAAGTCTCCTCTAGGCCTGCTTCTAAGATAAAATAGGGCCAAAGGGAGAATTTCAGGCCATTTTAAATGGGTCTCAGTGCATAATTTTCCAATCATAGTTTTAAGTTCTTTGTTCATCCTCTCAACTTGGCCTGAACTCTGGGGATGATATGGAACATGGAATTTTGGAGTTATCCCCAAGCAAGAATATATCTGGTTTAGAACAGAATCAGTAAAATGACTCCCCCTATCGGAATCAATACGTGCTGGTAGGCCAAAGCGAGGAACAATTTCTTTTAAAAGCACCTTAGCAACAAAAGCTGCTGTGGCTCGGGCTGTAGGAAATGCTTCCGGCCATCTGGTCAGTTGGTCTACTATGACCAAACAAAATTTATATTGTCCAGCCTTTGGCATCGTTATAAAATCTATCTGCAGGTGCTCAAAAGGTGTGTAAGCCAGAGGACGTCCACCAAAGGCTTTGCTACGAGAGGCGTGTTGGTTATATGCCTGGCAGGTAGGGCAGGATGAACACACTTTAGAGGCTACAGTAGTTATACCAGGGACTATCCATACTCTCTTAACAGAGTCCACGATGCCCTTTTGGTACCAAAGTGGCCATTATTATGAACAGATTGGCAGATTTGGTGATAGAAACTTCTAGGGAGCAGGGGTTTTCCTTCAGATGACACCCAGACTCCATTGATCTGTTTCGCTTTGAATTTCTGTTTCCATTTTTCCACTTCCTTCTCATCATAGGAAAGTGATAAATTTGAGTCATCAGTAGTTGTTAATGTTAGAAGTAATTCAGGCCCTTCTATGGCTGCTAGCTTTGCAGCAGCATCTGCTCGGTCATGTCCCCTAGAGACAGGGTCGGTGCCACCTGTATGGGCAGAGCAATGAACTACAGCTAGGGCTTCAGGCAGCTGAAGAGCAGAAAGGACTTCATTAATAATTTCTGCATTAGCTATGGATTTTCCAGCTGAGGTTAAAAATCCTCTCTGGAGCCATAGCATCCCGACTGAGTGACAAATGCCAAAAGCATATCTAGAATCCGTATAAATTGTTGCCTTTTTACCCTTGGCAATTATACAGGCATGTTTCCGAGCTATGAGCTCAGCTCCTTGAGCGCTAATGTTAGAAGGTAATGAGGCTGACCACTCAGTGGCAAATTCTGAGACTACGGCAGCTCCACTGTAGCTGATGCCATCCCTCATGAAAGAAGAACCATCAGTAAATAAGATCAGGTCTGAGTTCTTTAAGGGAGTGTCCAAGAGATCATCCCGAGGCTTTTCTGCCATGGACACTAGTGTTTCACAACTGTGTAATGGTTCTCCTGAAGTTGGTAAGTCTGGAAGCAAGGTGGCAGGATTAAGCGTTGAACAGCATTTCAAAGTAATATTTTCATTATTTAGCAAGGTTATTTCATACCTTGTAATTCGCTGATCAGAAAATGCCTGTGTTCTCTGTCTTAGCAATAATGCTTCTACCTCATGTGGACACATAATTGTCAATGGGCATCCTAATACTAGATCAACGGTTTTTGTCACGAGTAAAGCAGTAGCAGCCACTCCTCTAAGGCATGGTGGTGCTCCTGAAGCTATTGGGTTCAGCTGGGCTGAATAATAAGCAACTGGACGCTGAGAAATCCCCAGAGTCTGAGTTAAAACGCCTGAGGCTACTCCTCTTCGCTCATGTACATACAAAGTGAATGGCTTGTTGTAATTTGGGATGCCTAGAGCAGGGGCAGATAAGATAGCCTTTTTTAGCTCTGATAGAGTTGACATGTGTTCAGGCTCTAATTTGAGGGGTTCAGGGACTGCATCCCTTGTTAGTGCTAAAAGAGGTTTAGTAATTTCCCCATAGCAAGGAATCCATTGTCTGCAAAACCCTGTTGCTCCCAGAATTGCTCTTACCTGTTTTTTAGTGGTAGGAGCACTCAATTTTTGAATATTCTCAATTCGCTTGGGAGAAATAGAGCGGGCACCAGCTGTCAGAATGAACCCCAAATATTCTACTTTGGGGAGACACTACTGAACTTTATCCTTCGAGATCTTATGACCTCTTTTGTGCAATTCCAAAAGCAGGTGTTTACTATCTTCCTGACATGCTTCTGCATCCACGGAAGCCAAGAGTAGGTCATCTACATATTTTATTAATTTGCTGTTTTTAAATTTTATATTATCTGTATCTTGTCCCAAAATTTGTGCAAATAAGGTCAGACTTTCTACATAACCCTGGGGCAGACGACTCCAGGAATATTGTATGCCATTCCAGGTGAAAGCAAAAATATGCCTCGAGTTCTCATGTATGGGTATAGAAAAGAAGGCTGAGCACAAGTCTACTACTGTAAAGTATGTAGCTGTGCTAGGAATAGAAGAAATAATAGTATTGATATTGGGAACTATGGAGTGTCTCTTTATAACGTGATTGTTCACAGCCCTCAAATCCTGTACGAATCTATAGAGGTGTTTGCCATCGGGCCCCCTTTTTGGTTTTTTAACGGGGAGGATGGGCGTGTTGTATTCAGATTTACAAGGGAAAATTATTCCTTGGTCAATTAAAGAATTTATTATTCGGGTAATGCCCTCCATTGCCTCCTTGGAAAGAGGATACTGAGGAATGCAAGGAGGTGGGCTGGATTTAGTTTTTATTTGCACGGGAGTAGCTGATTTAAGTAAGCCTACATCAGTAGAAGATGTGGCCCAAAGAGACTCTGGTATATCTGTAGGTATTTCAAAGGTGGGAGGCTCCTTTGCCTCCTGGCTCTCTGAGAGAAATACAGGGAGTAAATTTAAGGTTTCCTCGGGCACTTCTAAAGAGAGGGAGCCATCTGGGGCGCACATTATTGTGGCTTGTAATTTGCATAGTAAATCTCTCCCCAGCAAATTTGTGGGAGATCCAGGCATTAAAAGAAAAGAATGTTCAACAGTTAGGGGTCCCACACGTACCATGCGAGGAGAAAGTTTTGGGACCTTTAAAGGTTTTCCTGAAACACCTACTACATTTAAAGAGCCAATAGAATCACATTTCTCATCTGGTTTGCTTACTAGAACTGACCTAGATGCTCCAGTGTCTAGAAGACAGTCATAGTATGAATTTCCTACCTTTAAAGTGACATGAGGTTCCTTATTGTTCGGGGGGGGGGGGATATATAGGGATTATTGGCATTAAAATATCAGGGTCTGGAAAATCAAAGGTCTCATTCTTTGATTCCAAGGCCCTCACCCCCCCCTTCACACCTTCATAAAGATGCTTGGGCAGTTTTTTGGGACCCTCCACGCTGTTGGGGGTGTTCACCCTGAGTGTAGCGTGGTCGAGCTCCATTTCTTATATATTGTTGTTGGGCATTTTTTGGGATAGTATCATTTTCTGTATTTTGAGCACTGTCATTTTGATTGGCATTGTGGTTCCTATAGTTATTATTCCTAAAGGTGTTATTATTTCTTGTTTCCCGTAGCCTGCTCCTACAGACTATCATTGCATGGCCTCTCTTCCCACAGAAGGTGCATATTAAGGGGTTTGTTAATGATCTATCTGTGGATTCCTGCAAAGGGGCCATGGTCTCTCCCTTACTTTTCAATTGTTCCTTTAAAATTTCAATTTCTTTTTCTAAGTCTGACACTGATTTATTGTGTGTCTCAGGTTTTTTTGTACGATTATTATAGGCATATGCTGCTACTTTCCTCAGTTCTTCGAGGTCCATAGACTCCCAGTTGGGACAGTTGGTTTCAAAGTAGTCTTTTACTGCTGAACAACAATTCCTAACAAATTGTCTGCGTATATGTTTAATGTCTTTTTCTCTGGACAAATCAAGGTCCATATATGTACTTCCTACGTCAATAAGTCTGTCCATAAAGTGGGAGGGGGTCTCATCAATTTCCTGTCGGGATTGTTCAAATTTTTCCCATGCATCAGGGCTATCAGAGCAGTCTCTCATGGCTTTTAATAATGCTTCTCTGGCCAGGACTAGTTTTGTGTGATCCTGTATAATATTAGGGTTCCAGTGTGGATCTACAGTTGGCCAGTGATGAGCACCTCTACCACTTTTCTTATTAGCTAGAGAGATGACATTATTTTTCTCTCTCTTTGTCAGAAATGTATCTAACAAATTCTCCACATCCAACCAAGAAGGGTCAAAGTTTCTGAATATATTTTCTAATTTTTCTATAACCAACATTGGTTCTGCCTCAAATGATTGAACATTGTGCTTGAATTTTTCTAAATCATCAGGTTTAAAAGGTGTATAGTGTCTTACAGACACCAAGTTCCCTTCTTTATTAAAGGTGGGTACTTCCCTCAATGGAAATAAACTTCTGTCTAAACTATCTGGTGTTACTGTTTCTAGGCTACTTGCTCCATTTTCAATGTTAGGATTATTGGCTGTTGGAGATTAGAGCATTAGTGGAGGGGAGGGCAGGGGGAAGGGCTGGGACAGGAACAGGGGGTGGGGCTGGAGCATGAGCATGGGTGGGGGGGAGGGCAGGGGGAGGGGCCGGGACAAGAACAGGGGGTGGGGCTAGAGCATGAGCATGGGTGGGGTGGAGGGCAGGGGGAGGGGCTGAGGAGGCAGGGTAAGAGGCATGAATAGAAGGAGGAATCAGGGTGGGAGGGGCAAGAGTGGCAGGGGGAGGGGCTGGGTGGTCTGGATGGGGAGGAGCTGGTTGGTGTGAAGGGGCTGCTATTTGAGCCAAATCGTTTTGGGTAGGGTTGGTCAGGGAATCTGATAATGATGGGGGATGGAGAGTTAAATCACTCCTATTATAGGATGTTTTTAACTCCCTTTCACTGTTTTGCAGGAAGGTTTTTATCTCTCCCCATTTTTCCTCCCTAATTTCATCCAGGGAAGTTTTCATCTCTCCCCATTTTTTCCCCCTAACTTCATCCCGTTCCACCAATTGTTGATAAATAAAAGCATTTTTTTTTTTGTAATTTGTTCAATAAAAGTATTTTGGTCCCGAATTCTTTGATCAGTGACAGTATTCAGTTCTTTATGTTGCTGATCAATAAAAGTGTGCAGTTCTTTAATTCTCTGATCAGTATTAATATTTTGTTCCCTAAGTTGCTGGTCAATAAAAGTGTGGAGTTCCCTAATTCGTTGATCAGTGATAGTATATTGCTCATTAATTTGTAGATCAATAAAAGTGTGTAGTTCCTTGATTTGTTTAGTTATAGAAGGAACAAGGGAGTGTTCTCTCTTAGAGGTTAGGTATATTATTGTAAGTACAACAATTACAATCCCAAGGCAGATGAATGTAAGGGTCACGAAGAGGTTTATAGTTTCTGAAAAATACCATCCTAGAGAAACACCTACTAAAAATCCAATGTACTTGGTCATTAAACTTATAAGCCAATTTCGAAGCAAAGCAGACAGTGGTTGTAGCCACATCTTTCTTCTTTGAGTCAATTACTAGGTTGCCTGTGACTTTTTTTTTTTTTACAGTAGGGGGCTCCCTAGTCTACAACCCTATACAGGCTAAGGGCCTATTGTGTTGTAAATTCTCCTTAGCAAGCTTCTGGGAGGGGTTACAAAAGCCTAATGCAGGAAGGTAGAAGCTATGAAAAGGCTGATTAGGAGTGAATAGACCGTAAACAAAAGGTAGAGCTAAACCTCCTTCTTTTACAAAGTGTGTATATGGGAGGGTCCCAGCAATCTTCTTTAGCCCTCAGGCTAAAACTGCTAGGACCATGTGCTATCTTCCTTGAGCAAAGCTCACTTAAATTTTTTTTAAGACTAGAAAGGCCAGGAAACAGAAAAATGGGTTTTAAATTAGCTCCCTAGCTGTATTCAGCTGTTTTTTTTTTTTTTTTTTGCGGGCGAGGAGCTCCTAAGAGCTCCTTCTCCTGAGGTTCCTCGTTGCTAATCAGTTGATTAGGTAATCCTGGCCTGCCTCTCAATCTACTGAGCCACCTCCTTAAAGTAAAAGGAGAGGGAAATGAGAGACAAAAGGGAGAAGAAAAAAAAATCCTGTTGACCCCAATTTAACTTAAGGAGAAAAGGAGAAGAGAGAAAAGGTGTTTTATACTCACCTGTTCTGGCAGCTGTGTCTTTAAGCCAAGGTATTTGGTAAAAGGACTGACGGAGTGAGTAATAAGTGGGGTGAAAGGGCAAGAAAATTCAGGAAATTTATTGAGGTTCTAGAAACTTTCGAAGCACTAAAGCAGGGCCAAGAGCCGGAGTGGGTAGCCGGGGTGGGACCTCTCCCGGGTGATTAGTAAGGAGATCAGAAGACTGATATAGTTCTTTTTCCCGAAGTGGTTACGCCAATTGTAATGGGGAAAATTTTAGCTTCTGGGATTGTTATAATATTGCACAATGGCTTCCAAGGAATTTACTTATGAAATTCCTAAAATTGAAACACTCAAGTCAGAATGGAGTTTATGGAGGTTTAATCACACTGGGAATAGGGAAAGGAGAGGGAGAGAAGGAGAGAAGAGAAAAGGGAAAGGGGCTACTCAACCTCTGACCAAGGCAGAGTGAGTTCTAGGCCCAAAGGGCCAAGGTGGAAAGAATCAGTCCTTAACTCACGTGAGTGATCTGAAGGAAAGCTGTCTGCAGGCATCCTCTCCCTCGAAGCTCCTAACACCAACTGCCATCTAGCTCTCTCCACAGGAAGTGAGCGAATTCCAGAGGCTGTTCCTTACCTCACTTCCTGTGTCTCACAAGTGCCAATGGTTGGCTCGAGCTTAGCTTAGGACAGCCCAGGTGGGCAGTTGGTTATTTCTGATTTGTCATTGACTAGCACATGCCCGTGTAGTGTGGGTGTGCACAATTTTTGGGTGCTATACCAAGATGGAGACTTTTAAAATTCACAATGCAGGGGGTGAGGCCGGTGTTGCAGGCCCAAAAGGTGTTATTGGGGGCTTCTAAATAATGAGGGGAGTGGGAGATGGAAAGGGTAACATTACAAAGATGGGAGTGAGAGGAAGGGGGGTGACCTAGGCAGAGGCCTTTGCCGGAAACTTCGGCAAGGGTGAGGCGGTGGGGGTACGGGGTGCAGCGAGGGGAAGGGGCTGAGGTGTTGCGAGGGTGATCAGTAAAAGCGATTCCTTCATAGTATGGGGCCTGCGGGTGGAGACATAGCCAACAGCTGATCGTAAGGTTCGGGGTGGTAGCATTCAGAGCCAAATAGGAGCTATCAATGAGGTTAAATGGGGTATCGGGCAGGGAATGGAAGACAGTTAGTGCTGCATAAAGCTCTACCAGCTGTGCGGACTCATAAGGGGTTTTGATAGAGCGGGGGCGGTTATTCATAACTATGGCGGCTAGGCCAGTTTTAGAGCCGTCCACGAAGACCGTGGGTGCCCCCGGGATAGGTGAGGATCGGGTTTGGCGTGTAAGTATGAAGGGGGTAAGGGAGAAAAACTGCAACAATTTATTACTTACTGGGCATGTGGTTGTCCAAGATGCCCTGGTAGGTAGATATGAGTATAGCCCAATTATCATTTTGAGATTTGAGCCAGTCAAGTTGCTCCTTGTTATAGGGGGAGACTACATGGTCAGGGGAGCGGCCGAAATGCCGGGTGGAGAGACGGGTGCCCATCATTGCTAATCGGGCACTCAGGTCAGGATAAGGGGCAAGAATTTTTTGGTTATACATAGGGAGGTGGATCCAAATGAGGGGAGAGGGATCTTGCCATAGAAGTCCCGTGGGGGAGAATTCAGTGGGAAAGATGAGAAGGTAAAGGGGAAGGTGGGGAGAAAAATATCCAATGTTCTGTGTAGCTATAGCTTGCTCTACTTTCCTAAGGGAAGCTTCGCCTGCTGGGGTTAGGGAGCGAGGGGAGGAGGGGTCAGCATCCCCTCGAAGGATGTCCTCCAGAGGGCGAAGGTCCGCCTTGGCGAGTTGCAAATAGGGGCGGAGCCAATTAATGTCCCCTAGAAGTTTCTGGAAATCATTAAGGGTTCTGAGAGTGGAGCGTGTCAGTGAAACCTTATGTGAAAATAAGAAGTCAAGCTCAAGGCGGAATCCCAGGAAGGTGAAGGGGTACTGGGTCTGGACCTTGTCAGGGGCTATTCTGAAGCCGCGGGCCTGAAGTGCGCATATGATGGTCTGAGCTATAGTTTGTGTTAAGGGGGGAGATGGAGCTGCTATCAGGAGGTCATCCATGTAATGAATGATGTAAGCTGAAGGGTATCGTGTCCTTACAGGGTCAATGGACTGAGCTACAAACTTTTGACATAAGGTGGGGGAGTTAGCCATGCCCTGGGGGAGAACACGCCATTGGAATCGAGGGTTGGGCCCTATGTGATTAACTATGGGGATGGAAAATGCGAAGCGGGGACTGTCGGCTGGGTCAAGGGGAATGGAAAAGAAACAGTCCTTGATATCGATGACTATTTTACTAAAACCTTTTGGGATGGCAGTTGGAGATGGAAGGCTGGTTGTAAAGCCCCCATGGGAAGCATAGTTTTATTGACCTCTCTTAGGTCCTGCAAGAGCCTCCATCCCCCAGATTTCTTTTTGATGACGAAAATGGGTGTGTTCTAAGGGGAGGTAGAAGGTTTGAGGTGACCCAAGGAAAGTTGCTCCTGCACCAACGTTATGGCAGCCTGAACCTTTTCAGATGTTAAAGGCCACTGATCAATCCAGACAGGGGAGTCAGATTTCCATGTAATTTTATCAGCCTGGAGTGCAGGAGGATCAGTGGCCCTTATGAAAAATTCTGCAGCCCCAGACCTTTCCTGTTCTTATGAGGTTGAAAGGAAATGGGGTGGGGGAGGCCTTGTTCCCTTTTTCCGAGGCCCTTCCCTGGGAGGTATCCAGATTTTAACATCATGGTGGTGACAGGATCGCTAGGGCTAACCAAGAGAAGTCGCATTTGGGCTAGGATGTCTCTGCCCCAGAGATTGACAGGAAGTCCTGCGACTACATATGGGCGAGTGGTGCCACTGTTGCCCTCGGTGTCCTGCCAATTAAGGACCTTAGAGCTCTGAAGGGTATCTTGGACTTGGCCTATTCCTGATAGATGGGTGGATGAAGGTTGAAGGGGCCAGGAGCGGGGCCAGTGGGCCTGAGAGATAACAGTGGAATCCGCCCCTGTGTCCAGTAGCCCAGTAAAGGTTTTTCCTTCAATGTTTAATCGGAGAATGGGTCGGGACTCAGTAAGTTGCTGCACCCAGTAAATATTGGAGGAGCCTGGAGAGGAAGGGCCCCGTGTGTGGGTTATTGCAGGGAAATTGCCAATCATAGGGAGGGGGAGGGCTTGAGCTAAGCGTTTGCCTGCAGGGATGGTAACAGGGCCATGTGAGGATTCTATGATAATTTTTATTTCCCCTGTGTAATCATTATCGACAAGGGTAGGATGTACTACGACACCTTGCAAAGTGGTGAGTGCTCTACCGATGACCAAGAAAAACATATCAGGGGGTGGTGGTCCAAATTTGCCAGTAGGGAGGACTATTGGGCCCTCCTCAGGTGTCAATATTCTGGTGGTGGAGGCACAGAGGTCCAAGCCTGCACTGCCTGCTGTGGCTCGAGTAAGGGAGCTAGACAGGGGCTCCCGAAGGAGCCCCGCATCCCGTTTCCCTGTACCGGGGGAAGAATTTGCCCATCCAACGTAATTCTGGATCGGCAGTCTCGGGCCCAGTGCCGGCCCTTCCTACACTTCGGGCAAATGCTAGGTGGTGGTTTTGGGGGGGCCTATTATCGGTGCAGGGGTCTGCCTAGGATTTGTCCCGGAAGGGCATTCACACGCAAAATGGCCAGGTTGCCCGCATTTAAAGCAATTTCGAGGGGTATTGGGTCGAGAGGCCTGGATGGCTGCCCCAATGGCTAAAGAGATGGACTTGTTTATTTTGTGATCATAAGTGTCAATATCATTGCATAAGCAGATCATCCCATCTAGATCAAGATCTCTTGCTTTTCCTCTTAGGGCGGCCTTACAGGCAGAATTAGCATTTTCGATTGCCAAATGTCTCAGCATCGGGTGATCTGCTCCATCATGGCCCAAGACCCTTTCGGCGGTTTCTAAAAGTTTTGCAACAAATTGAGCGTAAGGCTCATTGGGTCCCTGGAGAATTTTTGAGAGGGGTGCCGTGACAGACCCGGCGGCAGGAACTGCCCGCCAAGCAGCCGTAGCGGCATGCGCAGTTTGCATGAGCAAGCCAGGGGGCAATCTCATCTGCTGGTTTTCTAATGCAAAGTGGTTACGGCCAACGATTTTGTCAATCATCCAGGCGGTTGTCTTGTCATTTTTCGAGTTAAGTTTAGCCTGATTTTCTGCCCTTTCAAGGAATTCTGCCTTCCAAATTAAGAATTGTCCCCTGGAGAGGACGGATTGCACTACCTTGGACCATTCGGAGGGGAGCATATGTCCTTCTCCTCCAAGCCCCTCCAGAATGGAGAGTGTAAAAGGAGCGTTGAGGCCATAATTTTTAACAGCTGAATGGAGGTCTTTAATGTGTTTGAATTTTAATTTGTTATAAATCGGAGTACGGGACTGTGGCGAGCCTGAAGTGTCAGCGCCCCTGGGGTGTTCACCATCGGTCTCATTTCCCTCCGCCCCTTTGGAGTCAGAGGATTCGCCAGAAGGGGGGAGGGAAATATCCTCGGGGGGAATCTGAGCAGCCTGTTGTTGCCTAGTAACAACCGGGAAGGCGAGGGTGGTCTTATCTTTTGATCGAGGTGGCTTGGACTTAGGGATCAGAGGCCGGAAGATATCTATTTGCAGATCATGTAATTGGTTAGTTAATGTATGCACCTCCTTTTGAAGTCCTAGGAAATGTTTGAGGTCAGCGACTTGCCGGCCGAGTTGTTTTGTGGCCTCTTTAAGATTCTCAGAGCCAGGGAGTAAGGGGAAAACAAGAGGGGTGGGGCTGCCGCCGGCGGGGTTGTACTGGGGAGGCCTGTTTTTACACTGCGGGGGAGGCCTGTTTTCCAGGCGATTACTGTCCTGATAGCGTGCGGCCTCTTCCTCTAGCTCTGTCTGATAAGCGGGATTAAGTGTGTCCTCTGAATCAGGGTTCCTATATAGAACGGGATAAAGGTGGGGTTTGGGTTTGGAAGGGACAAGAGGTTCCCTAAGGGAGGGATTTTCAATTGGTTCATCTAAGAGGGAGGGAGGGCGTTTGTCCTTTTCTGATGGTACTTCCTCTTTCTCAGTTTTTGTCTTATAGTCTAAGATAGCATCTTCAGCTAGGCTGAGGAGGTGGGAGACCTGTTTATTAGTGTCGGCTTCTTTAAGAATATCACGGATTAGTCCGTAGTAAGAAAAATATTCATCGGGGATCTCTTGCCCTGATTTTATTAGGCCGTTCAATTCTTTGCCCACTTTGTTCCAAGTAAGGGGGTGAATTCCCGGGCCATGTAGAAATGAGCCAGGGGCAATGTTCCTCTATAAAGCAGAAAAATTTAAATAGATTTTTTCTTTTTTACCCTAATACCTCTCTCCCTGAGACTATCTTTTAATTCTTTAACAAATAGAGCTTCTTTTGAGAGTGTCTTCCCCATGTCTCATTCACACAATTATCACATACGCTTCCCCACGTTTTCGCCAATCCTCTCGTGAGGGTATAGAAACGGATACTAGTGGGTCCACACTCGTAAGCGATTCGAGGGCTCAGTCAAAGTCGGTCCGGCCAAGGCCATTCACTCACCCCAGAACAGGATGGACCACGTCGCTTGAGCTTAGGCGGATGGTATAAACCCCCATCAGGAAATCGCCCTGTTACTCGTATGCGAAACGCGGACTGAGTTTCCTCTCTTCTCTGCAGTCACACACACAGTCACACATACAGTCACTCTGGGGTAATCACTCTCAATTTTTTATGCCTATGGGGGATGGGACGACTTACCCTACCTCAAGGCTGTCCGTCCAGCCTCTACCCTTCCTTTGTCCGTGGAATTTGTTCCTCAGTCGTCCGGTAAGCTGTCTTACTCAAGCCCCACACATTGGGCGCCAGTTATCCGGCTCCAGCCGGATACAACCGTGGGGTCGGTGAAGCAGCCACCTAAAAGATCATAGGGGGAGAGAGGGGAGACCAAGCACGCAAGAGAGACAGAGTCTGATTAATAGTGTCATGGCTCGTTTATTGCAGGCGCAGGGTAAGAATATATGCACATGAGGCGGGGGGGGGGGGTGATTAAGGACGGGTTGTAACAGGAGGGAACGTGAAGAATTTTTATGGTTTGTGGCCGTTGGTCTAGCGACGCCATTTTCCAGGAGGTAACTTGTTTGTTCAGATTCTCAGAAACCCTTATCTTGTTCCTGGTCAAAAGTTTTCCCCAGATATGGTCTCTGACATCCTGGGGCTCCTGCTGGGCCTCTTCTTCAGGACAACCTGCAGCTCCTTCCTGGTTGGCCGTTTCTCCCCTGTGGAAGGCAGGTTCTGGCTCCGGCTCCGGCCCGGCTCCCTCCCTTCCTCCTGGGCCGAGAAGTCGGGTCTCTTTTGGGCCCAGCACGTGCCCAGGCCCAGTTGGGAGGCTTCAGGCCAGGCTGGGGAAGCCAGAATGGCGAGGCCCAGAGGAAGGAGGACGTCCAGGAAGCAGGAGCAGCTGGTCTCGAGGCCGGGTTCTGGGTTCTGGGCTCCACCGAGGGCCAGGCTTGGACAGCCCACTGTCAGCTGGCATCGAGGCCTTGAAGGCCAGAATCAGGCCCGAGTGCAGGACACGGACAAGAAGGGCTCCTGTGCAGATGCAGAGGACACACTTCCAGGCAGGACGGGATCCCCCATGGCTGCTCCAGCCCACTCTGGCTCCAGCCATTGTCCTAAAATGGCGCCTGACCCTGTTTCCCCCTCAGCCTGGGGTCTGCTCTCTTGACAGCCCAACAGAGACTCCTTTGGGTCTTCACAGGCCTCCACAGCCTGGCTGCCTCCCCATGGCCAGGCCTCTATCACCTCCTCCTCCTGTATTCTTCCAGGCAGCCTGAGGCCTTGGTGGAGGCCCTCCATCACCCCCATGTCCCGTCTCTTGGTGTCCCCATCCGGTTCCTCAGTGCCTGGCATGTGCTTGGCCCCTCACAAGTGCCTGTTGCTGGTTCTGCTGCCTTTGGGAGATGTCCAAAGGGGAAGCTGAGCTGTTGAGTGAGAGGCAGCATGGCCTGCTGGGAAGGGCTGTGGACAGGCCTGGAGTCAGGGAGGGGACCAGCTCTGACCCTGTCTATGTGACCATGAACAACCCCCCCCACCCTTCTGAGCCTCAGTTTGCTCATCTGTAAATAGGGACAAGGAGGACTTGCCTTCCCGAGGGGATGGTGAGAGAAGTGTTGGCCAGACCTTGGATTTCACCAGTTATGTGCATGGCGTCTCCCCAGTAGACTGGGGGCTCCTTGAGGCCAGGCTCTGTGTTGGCCCTTCTTTGTATGCCCAGGGCTTGGCCCAGAGCCTGGCACAGGACAGACTCTCCCTCAGTGCTGGCTGACTGATCAGTGGCTGTTCTGTGTGTCCTGACTTTGCATCCAGGCCAGCCTGAGGGTGGGAGCCCAGGCTGGGGTCCGAATCAGCCCTTGTCCTTCCTGCCCACTTCCCTTCCCCTCCCAGGGCCCTCTGGGCTGTGGTCCCGGGCTGAGCCCATTTATATGTTGTTTCAGGCCTACGTGACGTTCAAGGATGTGGCCGTGGACTTCACCTGGGAGGAGTGGAGGCTCCTGGACCCTCCCCAGAAGGAGCTGTTCTGGGAGGTGATGCTGGAGAACTACAGGAACCTGGTCTGCCTGGGTGAGGAGGGCTCCTCTGGGCCTTGGGATCTGCCCATGGAAGGGGATGTGCTTCCTTCTCCTGGGCCCTGTCCAGGGTGCAGCTGGGATTCTCTGGCCTGTAATGGCCTGAGCACTTCTTATGCTAACCAGGCCAAAAGCCAGGCTGAAAGGCTCTCGTTTTGTTTGTCTAGCAATGAAGGGCTTTACTGTGTGGTCCCAGCCCAGCTCTGCTCCCTCAGACCACAGGGGCCTTCTCAAGGCTCAGGGGAAGTACTTGAAGTCAGCAAAGCTCCCAATACCTCAGTATTGAATGGATTGAATGAACCCTTGTCTTTCAGAACCCCCCTCCATTCCTTGTTCCAGTCCTGTGTCTTCCCAGGAAAACAAACCAGATCAGCCTTGAGATGTTTTCTCTAAGCAGCTCCATGGCACCCAGGCTCTATACTAGCTTGTTCCTAAGGGCCTGGGAGATCATCCTCCCTCTTCATCTCTTTGTCCTTTCCCATGACTAGGCCTTGCTGATTCAAACAAGGATGTGATGATGTCTAAGCTGGAGTCAGGGGAACCACATTGGATTCCAACTGGTGGTGTCCTAAGAAGCTGCTGGCCAGGTGAGTGAGGGAGTGGATGAGTGCCTGACCCTGGTGCGGACACAACAACCCATACACAGCTCTGCTGGTCATTCATCTCTCAGCCCACAGAGAATGGGCTCCTGGGTGATCCCCTCAGTGACCTTCTGGGCCAGGAACTCCTCTCTCTGCCACAGATCCCACATAGAATTCCTTCCTGCCTCCTCCACTTTGAATCATTTTGCCTCAAGGTATGGATACAAATGACCAGGTTCTGCTGGTACCTTCATAGTATGGGAAAGAAATTCCACTGTGGGTGGAGCTCTGGGTTGTCTTAATCTTTTGTGGAAAGCAAAATGGAATTCTTCAGTGTCAGAGCTACACATGAATTCTTTTCCTTAGACCCCCTGATCATATTCTCATGACTCCTTCCAGAGGTCTGATTCAGGTGAAGATTTTGCCAGGTTTGTGTGTCCTTTTACAGCCCTTCCTTGTTGGCCTTGAGAGCTTTTCCTGACCCGGCCCTTCCTTGGGCTCTTCTTTTTAAATCCTTACCTTGTGTCTTAAATTGTTGCTAAGTACTGCTTCTGAGGCAGTCTTGTGTGTCCATGTCTTTGTCTATAATGGATATAAGCAGTATACATACACATGTATAGACACATATGTTCCAGGTTGTGTTGTTCATATATAGTGTAGGGCAGCCAGCAGTCATCCCCACATCCAATGATTCTGAGGTCCCTGCATCAGTTTTCCCACCTTCAGCTAATTTAATATTGTTGACTCATATCAAAGGATAAGCTTGGTGAATGCAAAGAAATTTTAGAAGACACATCAACTGATTTCCATTTACATGAATACAAGGACAGTGTTTGTAGCAGCCTGATTATTGGGTCAAATGACGCCTAGACAAAAGCTGATTCATCCAAGGAAAAGCTCTGTTCATATTCTTTCTTTCAGGTTGGGAATCGAGGCTGCAGACCAAGGAGTCAGCTCCCAAGATGAGTATTTCTGTGAAAGTCTTATCCCAGGAAAAGTTCTTGGAGGATGATCTAAGAATCTGCAAGATGGCGAAAACCTGGGAGTGTGATGGCAGGTTGAAGAAAAAGGAGAGCATGGAGGGGAAACCTTCTAGAAGAATAAAAATAATCCAAGCAGAACCTCCCAATGAGGCTGGAGGCTCTGCATATGATAAATACAGTCAGACCCCTAGCCCAGAGCCAGACCTTTTTCCACAACAGGGAGCATCTGTAGTTATGCAGGGCCAGAAAGGAGATAACCAGAGAGGGAGTTCCACCATGTATTTGAACCAAGGACAAAGAGATCAAATCCATTCCAGGAAGAAACGTCGTAAGGTTAACAAATGTCAGAAAGTGCTGGGCCATGATTTGGGCTCCATAAAAAAACGTGGAATTCTTTCTGAAGAGACAGTTCATGAAACGGGGAATTCATTCCCTCGTATTAATGAATGTGGTCCACACCAGACAACCGATAGGAGAAAAAAGTGTAATGAGTTAACTAAATGGAGGAAGACAGTTTGTGCTGAACTTTACTCTCGTTGTCAGAGTAGAGAGAGACGGTACAAATGCAGTGAATGTGGAAAGGCCTTCCAGCAAAAGGGGGATCTTAAAACACATTACAGAATCCATACTGGAGAGAAACCTTTTAAATGCAGTGACTGTGGAAGGGCCTTCCAGCAAAAGGGGGATCTTAAAATACATTACAGAATTCATACTGGAGAGAAACCTTTTAAATGCAGTGAATGTGGAAAGGCCTTTTCCAGGGCTGGAACACTAAAACGACATCAGAGTACTCATACTGGAGAGAAACCCTTTGGTTGCAGTGAATGTGGGAAGACATTCCGAAGAAATTCTCACCTTTTAAGTCATCAGAGGAGAATTCATGGAGAAATTAAACTTCATGAATGTAACGTATGTGGGAAAGCATTCTCTAGGAAGTATGATCTTACTACTCACAGTAGTATTCATACAGGAGAGAAACCCTTTGAATGCAGTGAATGTGGAAGGGCCTTCCAGCAAAAGGGGGATCTTAAAATACATTACAGAATTCATACTGGAGAGAAACCTTTTAAATGCAGTGAATGTGGAAAGGCCTTTTCCAGGGCTAGAACACTAAAACGACATCAGAGTACTCATACTGGAGAGAAACCTTTTAAATGCAGTGAATGTGGAAAGGCCTTCCTGCATAAAGGGGCTCTTAAAAGACATTACAGAATTCATACTGGAGAGAAACCTTTTAAATGCAGTGAATGTGGAAAGGCCTTCCAGCAAAAGGGGGCTCTTAAAAGACATTACAGAATTCATACTGGAGAGAAACCTTTTAAATGCAGTGAATGTGGAAAGGCCTTCCAGCAAAAGGGGACTCTTAAAATACATTACAGAATTCATACTGGAGAGAAACCTTTTAAATGCAGTGAATGTGGAAAGGCCTTTTCCAGGGCTAGAACACTAAAACGACATCAGAGTACTCATACTGGAGAGAAACCCTTTGATTGCAGTGAATGTGGGAAGGCATTCCAGCAAAAGGGGGCTCTTAAAATACATTACAGAATTCATACAGGAGAGAAACCCTTTGAATGCAGTGAATGTGGGAAGGCATTCCCAAGAAATTCTCACCTTTTAAGTCATCAGAGGACAATTCATGGAGAAATTAAACGTCATGAATGTAACGTATGTGGGAAAGCATTCTATAGGAAGTATGATCTTACTACTCACAGTAGTATTCATACAGGAGAGAAACCCTTTGAATGCAGTGAATGTGGGAAGGCATTCCCAAGAAATTCTCGCCTTTTAAGTCATCAGAGGAGAATTCATGGAGGAATTAATCTTCATGAATGAGATGTATGTGGGAAAGCATTCTCTGGGAAGTATGATCTTACTACTCACACTAGAATTCATGCTGGAGAGAAACCCTATGAATGCAGTAAATGTGGGAAGGCCTTTTCCAGTAAGTCATATTTTACCCACCATAGCAGGATTCATGCTGGAGAGAAACCTTTTCAATGTGATATTTGTGGAAAAGTACTTCTCTCTAAATTTAACCTGAACCATCATCAGAAAACCCATATTGAAGAGAAACCTTTTTTGTGCAGTGTTTGTGGGAAAGGTTTTCCTGGGAAAAAAACTCTGACTGCACATCAAAGAACTCATGCTGGAAAGAGAACCTCTGAGTGCAGTGAATGAGGAAAGATCTTTCTTCGAAAGTCATCTTACATCTCACTCTACTATTCATATTGGGGGAAAAATCTTTTGAATGAGAAGGCTTTGGGAAAGCCTTTCCCCAGAAAACAGCACTGACTCTCCCCATCAGAAAACATATTCTTGGGGAGAAACATTATGAGTGCGATGTATGTGGAAAGGCTACACCCACAATAAAAGCCTTTCTTTCATAAGAAAATACATTGGTATAGGGCTGGAGCCCACCAGCTGTGTGGTTTAGTAGATGGAGAGCCAGACGTATTGTGTAATTAGAAATCTTCAATTCTTGAACTTCATCTCCCAGAATTCTTTTTAATTCATCCATGTTACATCCTCACATTTGGTAAATAAGTTGTGTGTAACTCCACCCTTTCTCTCTCTTCTGATGGCGCTCTGTGCTCTGATGGCTATGAGTGGGGTCGTGGGAAGCTTTCTTTAACTGAGATTATTTTCCTTATTCTTCAAATATTTATTAATAAACTATATAAAACGTAATACTTGAAGTATTTGGATATTAATATTTAACCTTACTTATTTGGCCTACCACTTTGGGAAACGAATTCTCAGAATTTCTTCTCAGCCTCTCAGGGAAGTCAGTAAGTTTGTCCAGCGGTGGGGTCTTGTTCCATCACAGGAGTTGGGAGAGGTTTGGAGGTCGGTCACTGCTTCTATCTCCTGCTCGCTCACCCTGCTTGGCTTCCACTGCAGCTGCCGCTGCCCCAGCAGCCATTCCTGCTCCTCCTCCTGCTGCTACTGCGGCTGATTGTTGCTGCTACTGGTAAGCTGCCCCAACCTGTCTTTTCCACCCACCCCAGCTTGCTTCCTATACTTCCTGCCAATCCCAGCCCAGCGGGGATCCCTTTCTCCTACCAGGCAGCCTTTGACCCAAAGGGGGTCCTGGTCCTCCCTCCTAGCTAAGCCCTCTTTCCACCACAGCTATAGGGTGTCCTCCCCTCTAAACCCAGCCCAGGAACCTTGCCTTAATCCTTCTCACCCCTGCTGGGCAAAAACCTAGCGAGGTGGTCTAGAAAAAACTTCAGTCCTTATCTCTGTCCACCTTACCTTTTGTATTCTGGCACATTGTACTACCTCAACCTCCTCCTCTGCTAGACACATTTGTCATATGTCATGCCATTGGCATGCTATGACTTCAGAGGGGATTCTTAACATCAACTGGAAAATGTATTGCCAGCACAGACCTTATTAATCGACTTCTTTCTGTCCTCTAGCTCCCTGAAGACATAGCCATTGGTCACTGCTCTGTACACACCTGGCACTGACCCTGTCTCTAGGGGAAATGTCTGAGAAGATTCTGCTGCAAAACTAGTGGCCATAGAAGGGCCTGAATTAATTTTAACATTCACAACCATTGATGACTTAAATTTATCACTTTCCTATAATGAAAAGGAAATGGAAAAATGGAAGCAAAAATGTAAAGCAAAATAGATTCGTGTAGTATGGTTGTCTTCTGAAGGAAAACTCCAGCTCCCTAGAAGTTTTTATCAACAAATTTGATGATCGATGCATAAAATGGCTATTTTGGCACCCAGGGAATTGTAGATTCTGTTAAAAGAGTATGGAAAGCCCCTGGTATAACTACTATAGCCTCTAAAGTGTGTACAGCCTGTTCTACCTGCCAAGCATTTAACCAACACACCTTTTGTGGCAAAGCTTTTGGTGGACATCCTCACTTATACACCATTTCAGCATTTACAAATTGATTTTATCTCTATGACAAAAGCTGAACAGTATAAATGTGAATTTTAGATTTAATCCACCCTGCTTATACTAACAAAACAGGAATGTCTACACCCCTACTTAAGAATTAAATGTTAAGCAAGCAAGAGCTAGAAAAAAAATCAGAAAATGTAAAATCAATCATTTTGATTACATTAAATTAAAAAGTTTTTGTACAAACAAAATGCATCCAAAATTAGAAGGGAAGCAACAAATTGGAAAACAATCTTCATTACAAAAACGTCTGACAAAGGTCTAATTACTCAAATTTATAAAGAGCTAAACCAATTGTACAAAAAAATCAAGCCATTCTCCAATTGATAAATGAGCAAGGGACATGAATAGGCAATTTTCAGTTAAAGAACTCAAAACAATAAGCACATGAAAAAGTGTTCTAAATCTCTTATAATCAGAGAGATGCACATCAAAACAACACTGAGGTATCACCCCACACTTAGCAGAATGGCCAACATAACAGCAAAGGAATGTAATAAATGTTGAAAGGGATGCGGCAAAATTGGGACACTAATTCATTGCTGGTGGAGTTGTGAATTGATCCAACCATTCTGGAGGCCAATTTGGAGCTATGTCCAAAGGAGGATAAAAGACAGTCTGCCCATTTATCCAGCCATAGCACTGCTGGGTTTGTACCCCAAAGAGATAATAAGGAAAAAGACATGTACAAAAATATTTATAGCTGTGCTCTTTGTGGTGGCAAAAAATTGGAAAATGAGGTTATGCCCTTCAACTGGGGAATGACTGAACAAATTGTGATATATGTTGGTGATGGAATACTATTGTGCTCAAAGGAATAATAAAGTGGAGGAATTCCATGGGCACTGAAACAACCTCCAGGAATTGATGCAAAGTGAGAGGAGCAGAACCAGGAGAACATTGTACACAGAGACTGATACACTGTGGTACAATTGAATGTAATGGACTTCTCCATTGGTGGCAATGCAGTGACGCTGAACAACTTGGAGGAATCTATGAGAAAAAGCACTGTCCACATCCAGAGGAAACACTGTGGGAATAAAAACACCAAAGAAAAACAACTGCTTGAATACATGGGTTGAAGGGATGTTGGTTGAGGATGTAGACATTAAATGAACATCTTAGTGCAAACGAACAACATGGAAATAGATTCTGATCAAGGACACAAGTAATACCCAATGAAATTGCGCGTTGGCAGTGGAAAGAGTGGGTGGAGGGGAGGGAGGGAAATAATGTGATTATTGTAACCAAGGAATAATGTTCTAAAATGACTAAATTAATTCAAATGGAAAAAAAAAAAGAATTAAGTGTTGAGAAGGATGGTCAGTAACAAACATATGCTAGCAAATGACAAATCAGAAACAACTGACAGACCCTCTGGACTGCCCTAAGTCAAGCTTAAGCTACCATTGCTACATGTGAGATGCAGGAAGTGATGTAAAAAATGTTCTATATATTTCCCATCACTTCCTCTCTCTGGCCTCTTTTTGCAGAGACGTGACTCGTTGGCAAGATGTGGCTCTGGCTCTCTCAGGGAGACATGGCTCTCACTCTGTCTCCCACTAGTGGAGAAGTTGGTCTCTGTCAGCAACTTGGGGGGTGTTGGGTAGCGTTTAGCATCTTGGGTCTTGGTGTGGGCATGCTAGGTGAGTAGTTTAGACTGATTCCTTTTTCGTTTACCTTCCAAAACACTATCCTCTTAGGAAGCCCCTAATCTTCTGAGGAGGCCTTGTGGTGGAGGTCTTTGAACTCCCCTTGGCACAGGCTAGACCGGAGAAATTTTATACCTTTCCCCTCTTTCTTCTTAATTCCTTCCCTCTATATTAATTAAAGCACTCAAAAATTCAAAACTGACTTGAGTATTTTTATTGGGATTTGAATTAATCCCTGGCGGCCAACTAAATTTATATTTCAGTCAAAACCCCCTAAATTTACCTCATATAAATTTTGTCTGGTCATAGTCAATCAGCTGACTTAGTGACCTGAAGCATTTTCTACTGTTCAGGAAACAGTGGCTTTTGTTGCCAAAGTACTTTTGAAAGAAATTATTCCTTGTTTTGTCCTGCCAGCATGTATTGATTTGGATAGGGGAACTCATTTTACTGATTCAATCTTACTGCAAATTTATTCATGTTTGGGGATAACTCCTAAATTTCATATACCATATCATTCCCAGAGCTCTGACTAAGTTGAAAGAATGAATAAAGAACTTAAAACTATGATTGGCAAATTGTGCACAGAGACTCATTTAAAATGGCCAGAATTTATGAGAAAGAATACTATACACATTCAGAGGAAGAACTGTGGGAATAGAAACTCTAAAAATAAAATTTGGTGAGTTATAAAAAAATAAAAGATTTAGATGGAAAAACTGTTCCAATATAGGTTGAAAACTGTTTAACTCGCCAAGCAGGTTCAAACTGTTTGGATACTTTTAATAGAGATAATCAAAAGAATCTTCAGTGATAAAGTGAAGCTCAAATATGAATTTCCCTTCAGGTCCAGGTTCAAGGATGCTCAAGAGACTCTTATTATAAACATAAAATGCTTATTGAAATATATAAGGATAAATAAAGGGTTTCTAATTCTAAGGGATTCTAAATCCACCCAAATAAACTCCCAGGTTCCATAAGCAACTGCTTCTCCTGTGTTTCACTGGCTACACTAATCTTCCATGATCTGACAAACCCAAATTTATGCTATCTACATAAAAACTACCACTATTATACTTATAAATCTTAACTTTGCCTTCAGATTACAAAATAGCAAAGGCTGCTGGTTGAGTCTCAACAAGAATCAAGTTAGGACTCTAGGTGAATGTGAAAACCCCTTTCTATGGGATGATCTCTACCCCTTCCCTATTTGGGACTGCTTTAGGGGAGAAAACTCCTTGCTATGGGAGGACCTCTATTCCACCGGTACTTAAGAATGCTTTAGGGCAGAAAACTCCTTGCTAAACAATGAAAGTACTTGAAAACCATACTTATAAAGGAAAGGAGTTCCTTGAGCCATGCCTATTTTTGGAATTGATACAATGGGATGCTAAGTGCCTATAAAGGTGGGGCAACTTGTAAACTACTTAGACCTAAAAGGTGAAAACTCACTCAGAGGGTTTCTCTTAATGAAATTAGTCGACACAGCAGCATTTTTTTTTTACTTACTAAAGAGATTAATCTACTCAGCTGTGAATTCAAAATGGGCTGTCTTTTGGAAAACATCTACAGTGATTGGTAGATGGAAGAACTTAGGGGAGGTGACATAGGAGATTTTGCCCTTAAAAATAAGAGCTCGCCAGAAGAGCTAAAAGTCATTCTGAAACATTGAGATTGAGGAGATCATTCTGAAACATTCAGATTGAGGGGGAGTCATTCTGAAACATTCAGATGGAGGAAGGACTGATTCTGAAATATTCAGATGGAGGAGGGAGCTGGTGAAAGCAGCTGAGATGATGCTGGCTTGGTGTCACTAGATTCCTTGCTTAGGCTGACCTTGTGGTGAGTGTTAAAAGACTGACTGACTGATCTCTCGCTCTCTTAAGACTCAGGTCTAGGCCTGTTGGCTTAAAGCCCTTCATACTTATTTCCTTTTTCTCTTTTCTTTAATTCCACATTTATATTAATTAAAATCTCTATAAAACCCAGTTGACTTGGGTATTGGAATAATTGGGAATATTTCCCTGGCAACCACCTTATATTTGATTTTGAATCCAAGACACTGTAGTGAAAAATATTTTCTGCGGTCAAATTTTCTCACCCTCTCTTATATCTATCACAATTTATATCTTCCACCATTTTAACTCATTACAGTATATGGGCTTCACTATCTTAAATCTCACAAGACTGAGGCTTTGAACCCCTCCTTTTCCACCCCTCCTGCTGTAGCTGAATGTTCTTCCAAAAACTACTGATGCAAGCATTCTCTGGAAATCCCGGTTAGGTGGTTACATATTGTGATTTATCTGCCTATAGAATACTGTCTAGATTCAATGAGGTTAACCAAACCCTTTGTACCAAACTTGTAAATCATTACCTTTTGTAAAAAATGGACTCGAATAGAGGACTACAATCCCCACAAGCCTTTGCTCCACTTCCCCAAAATGCTTTGTAATCTCACGGGAATTCTGAGGTGGGCCGAGATCGAGGAAGGATTTGAGCTGGTGGCAAAGGTTTTTGGTTCTTCTTTTGGACTTCTGCTTTGGAGCAGATGCATCTCTTCCGTGATGTGAGGTTATCTGGCCTAGGCCTTTGGCCTAGGCACGTGTTTTTTCTTACTTGTATATCCTTTAATCCTTAATCCTTATTAAACCTTTAAAAAATATAGTACTCCTTGCAGAGAGAAACTAATTTCAGATGCCTCAGTCTCCCCATATTCCTAAATTTTAACTGTTACAGATGGCAACTACTAGATTGGATGAGAACTTCTCAAATTTTTTAGCCTAGAGAAATTTTTTTAAGCCACGTATCTCCAAGATGCCTTTTAGAAAACCGTCTTGATCAGCTCCTGCCTGGAGCCCTCTCTGGCTCCTGCTTCTGCTCCTGGCCTCTCACCTGGTGCCTGAGCTCCCGGACCTGTTTTTCTGAATGCCGGCTCCAGGCCCTACCCAACCTGGCGGTCGGTCTCTCACCCATCTGGCCTCGGACCCAGACAGCTCATCACCCAGATCCTTGGAGTAGATCGCTCAGGACTCATTTCGACCAGCTGGTAACAGTATTGGCCACGTGGGCGGAGGGGAGAGAGGAGAGGGAAAGGAGAAAGGGTAATTTTCCCTTAGGCTAAGCCTCTGAGTGGACAAGGGTATTGACTCCATGTGGGCGGCCTGGGCTCCATGTGAACTGGGGCAGGAGGAGGTATCAGAGCAGGAGAGAGAGAAAAGGGAGAGGAAAAGAAACATATTTTTTCAAACAGAAACTTAAAAAGCAATGGGCTGTTTAAAAGGATACCTTTTGACTCTTCTGGTAATTTCATTGACTTCACCTGCCTGTCAGAGAGCAGATTCAGCCCAAAGATTCAACTTTAACTTTGAAGGGGCAAATGGGTGGCGCAACGAACTGGGAGCCAGACCTGAGGACATGCGGTCCTGGGTTAAAATCTGGCCTCAGATACTTCCCAGCTGTGCGGCCCTGAGCAGACCCCTTAGACCCCATTGCTTAGCCTTTACCACTCTGCCTTCTGACAATAGACATTTAAATGGATAAGAACCCAAGGAACTTTGAAGAGACTAAAGGCTATGTTCTAAGGCATTTCAGACTCCAATGGTTTATAAAAATCTCTGAATTCTATTGCATTTTTTGTTATGGTTTAACTTTGTGATTTTAAGTTCATATATTACTGGATTCAATATTATTCTGCTTGAACTGAAGGTTGATTGAATTTATTATGTATGTACTTAGTTGTTAAAATTCTGTTGTTTTCCCCCTATAACTGTGTTGAACAAATATTGTGAATAAGCCCATATATGAAAAAACAGCTTTTTTCTATTTTGCCAAGGATAGATGGACTTCAGAACTGGTTATAATTGTATTAACAACCTTGGAAAAATTTAATGTGCTAAATACCTCAAATGATTTGATTTTAAGGGTTTTTTAAATATGATTTTTGGAATTTTTTTTAACAATCTGATTATTTTTGCCTGCCCCTACCACAAGGTAAGGCCCATTCTAGTAGCTTAAGTGAAATACATTTTATAAACTCCAACCTTCCCACATGTGAATGGAAGTTGGGCAGTTAATCTCAGGACATTTGTATCCCTAAAAGCCTCCAAAAGAAGCACCCCTTTATTTATACTCTTCCGCTCACTACTTTACTTGCTCCAGAATGATATCTAGATTTCTTGATTATGTTCTTAACCCAAGATGAGTTTTACTTTGTTTAAAAAAATATGTTTAAATACCAAGATTGAAAGATTGCTATGTTTTTAAAAATTGTGACAAATGTCCATCAATTCATAGGTTTTAAAAAGGTCATACAGCAACTTATGTGAAATATGAAAGTGTGTTTGTTTGCTATTGTAATTAATTGGGCTATTGAGAATTTTGGGGATATTGATATCTACATATTTGTACTACTGTATTTTTAAAAAATGAAAAATTGTTAACCTTGTTCAATTCATTTGCCTTCTACTCACAGTGGAGCATGACCAGATATTAAGAGGAAATGGATCTCATTTTTTGTGAGAAAGCCTTGCATTTTATATTTTCTTAGCTGACACAGAGTGTCAATGATTATAAGCTATATTTTTGAATTTTTTAAAGCTCTTTTATTATTATATTTTTCTTGCATGTGCAATATACTTTTTCAGTTTTATTATTTTTTCTCTCCTTTTTATATTTGAAGCACATGTCACCAGCATTAAGATTTTCTTTAACTTTTTGACTTTTCAGTGCTACAAGTTTGAAATACATTTGCTAATGCATGCCCTAAAAAGCTTGTGACTATAAAAATGATGCCACTAATTATTTAATAAATTATGGGACTTTGCTTAATGATTCTGTCTGATTTCCGGACAAGGTATACACAAAAGAGCCATTGTGTGATATCGAATAAACTTTAAAAGACTGATATATATTAATTTAAGGTCGCCAAGGAATTCAGCTATGTAATTCCTAAATGAAAACTCAAGTCAGCAGTCAACCTTTTGGAGTTTTTAATTACAAACAGGAGGAAGAAAGGTATGAGAGAGAGAGAGAGAGAGAGAGAGAGAGAGAGAGAGAGAGAGAGAGAGAGAGAGAGAGAGAGAGAGAGAGAGAGAAGGGGAGAGAAGGGAATAGGACTTAAATATCCCCTCTCCTTAGGCTGGGCCAAAGGCCCAAGCCCTTAGATAGCTGAGACAAAGAAAAGAGATCAGTCCCTATCACTCACGTGACCAAAATGGAGAAAGTCTCAGGGGCCTCTATCTCCAGACTCCTTCAGAGCAAAACCTCCTCAGAGCAAAACCTCTCAGAGCAAAAAAACTCTCCCCTCTCTGTCCTCAGACCCCGCTATCTTTAAGGAAACCATCTAAGTTCCCTCCCTTCAATTCTCACATATACCAATCACTGTCAATGTCTCCCCTGTGCCAATGGTGGCTCTAGTTTAACCCAGGACCGTCCAGAGGTCTGTGGCTTTGCACATGTATGTTGAAGGTCATATTCTCAAATAATTAAATCTTCATCTTTGCTGCAGCCCTTCCTAAATCCTGTTACTCTAAGTAGGGTGGAGATTGTATTTTCCAAGACCTGGTTCTGTCATTCCAAGTATCTCTATTGTATCAATTCTAAAATCAATCATGACTCAAAGAACTTCCTGTTCTATGCTTAAGCATAGGTCAAAACCCTTTCCATTGTTTAGCAAAAGGTTTCTGTCCTAAAGTAGTCTTAAGTAGGGAGGAGAAGGATCCTCCCATGTCAAGGGGTTTCACATTCTAATAGAGTTCTTACTATCAGTAGGAAATTTTTTCCAGTATGAAATTTCCCAATGGGGAAATTTCCAACATTCATAAGTCTAAGAAATTTTAAGGTTTACAATTGCACAGAGCCAAAGAAAGGCCAATCCAGGATGGATTGATGCACGTCTAGGCCAATACAAAGGTCTTGAACCTAGTGTGAAGACTCGAGGTTACTGTGTTTAACATTGTTAGACATAGGCTTTCCTTGTGTCCACACTCACTCTGAAAATAGTCACAGACGAGTATCCCCAAAACCTTGGCTCCTATAATCTGGTCCCCTTTTCTGCCTTCTATAATGTGGTACCTTTCTGTAGTCCTGGCTACTGACTGGGTAAATGCATCATTGCTTAGATCATTTTGATTGGGCCCTGATAGAAGGACCTGTTATAGATTTATTTTTCTTTTTACTTGGAATTTTTACACATAAGACTTTGATAGTCTATATTTTTATCCAGAAATTTTTTCTTTTCTTTTGGCTTTTTCTGATATCTTTTTAATATCTCTTGCCAATTGATTCATATACCTCAGCCATGCATCCCTAAGTGATCCCAGTTTTTTAATCACCCTCTTAATGGGGGGAATGTAAAAAATTATTATTATATAAATTGCAAAGTTTAAATTCCTTTTGAGGAGAATTTTAGGTAAAGAAGATGCTACCTCTCTGAATCCAGAACTGAACTGCTGGAGAAGCCACCATGAAGATGCCTCCAGATCACAAGTTACACAAAATTGAACTTTGAGTGTGGTTGATTGAACATTTATTGGTATGTATACTTTTATGCCAAAGGGGACTGCCCCCTAACTGGCTTTTTGTCAATGTGTTTCAGCAATTATTGGTTTAATTTTTTTTCTTTCTCTTATCCTCAAATTATTATAATGTTTAAGTTGATTATTTTCTCATGATCCTTTTTGGGGAAACTTTGCTCCCCAACAACAATCAAATGGGGAATGTAAAAAATAGACTCGAATACAGGAATACAATCCCCACAAGCCTTTGCTCCACTTCCCCAAAATGCTTTGTAATCTCACGGGAATTCTGAGGTGGGCCGAGATAGAGGAAGGATTTGAGCTGGTGGCAAAGGTTTTTGGTTCTTCTTTTGGACTTCTGTTTTGGAGCAGATGCGTCTCTTCCGTGATGTGAGGTTATCTGGCCTAGGCCTCTGGCCTAGGCACGTGTTTTTTCTTACTTGTATATTCTTTAATCCTTAATCCTTAATAAACCTTTAAAAATATAATACTCCTTGCAGAGAGAAACTAATTTCAGATGCCTCAGTCTCCCCATATTCCTAAATTTTAACTGTTACACTTCCACTGTGAATGCGAAAAGCTTACCTAAGCCCTCTACCTGTTTCAGATTCTCTATATGATAGAAACCATAATCAATAAACTTTGCCTTGATTAGCTACCAGCTTATTTCTGCCCATCCTGAACCCCAAACCTATTTTCTCATCTCCCCCACCCCATCCAGGGGTCCCTTCAATTATTTGGTAGGGCTAGTCTCTCTCATCTCTCCAGTACGACTTGTCTGGTGTAGGGTCAGTAAGCTTCTCCAGAGAAAACGTTCCCCACAAATATTGCATTGAAAAGGTTTCTCTCCAGTATGAATCCTGCTATGGTTGGTAAGATATGACTTACTGGAAAAGGCCTTTCCATATACTCTGCATTCATAGGGTTTCTCTCCAGTATGAATTCTACTGTGAGTAGTAAGATCATACTTCCGAGAGAATGCTTTCCCACATACACTGCATTCATGAAGTCTTATTCCTTCATGACTCCTCCTCCTGTGTATGCCAATAAAAGTTTGGTGTATGCCAATAAGGTTTGGGGCAGAATCCGGGGGAGACCAACAAGAGGACCATGAGAGAACCAAGAGGAAAAGAGACAGAGCAGGCAGGAGGTGAGGGGGAATGAGGAAGATACATGCAGGCTAGGCACCAAGTGGTCAGGTTACTTAGGAAAGAATCCTGGTGCAACTGTGGTATGTCAGGAATGTTTGCTAGACAAGTAAAATTACTCAGGAAGGGGGAGGGGATGAGCTTCCTTGACACAGGGAGGTGGGGGATGTGTGTGGAAGAGGTGCTCCAGGCTGCATGGCTCCTGGTGGCTTTCCTTTGGTAAACTTGGGGCAGTGAGGAAGCCTGCTTGAGAAGCGGGACTTCTAAAGCTTCTTAGTATCAGACCAACGTCCTTTTCTTATTTCAAAATTATTCTACCAACAGAGTGGAGCAAAAGCTCCAGCTCCAGAATTTGCTACGAATGAATTGACTTAAGGAGAGTAAAAAGTGAAGAAAATTGGAGAAGATTGAGGGTAGTTGTTAAACCTTTGTGGTCTGCCTAATGTAATAAATGAAGTAAAATAATGAAATGTAATAGTAATAAAACATTGTGGCCACTGTTACAAAATCAGCTCTCAGGTCATGAGTCTGTCAGGAGCTCTCAGCAATGTAATTTTAATTAAAAAGTGGAAATATATGAAAAATGGAAATGTAGGAAGGGGACAGAAAAATCTCACCTATCTAGGAAAATAGCTAAGCTGAAGTCTGAAGCCACCAAGCTGCTTAGCCCACAAAAGCCCTTGAGAGCAGAGAGAGACAGGAGAGGAGAGAGGAGAAAAGAGAGTGGAGAGAGGAGAGAGACACACACACAGACAGACAGACAGAGACAGAGAGACAGAGGGAGAGTTCTGCTCTACACCTTTTATCGTACATGTCCCTACTTCCCTCTACATACACATTCAAAAATGGGGTGAGGGGTAGGACAAACTCAGGGAGTGGTTTCTATCATCACAATAGTCTACATATATGGTACCTCCCCTATTAGAATGGAAGCTTCCTTTTTTTTTTCTTCTGTGAGACTGGAAGAGTCACTTCACCTCTGTTTACCTCAGCTTCCTTATCTGTAAAATGGAGATAATAATAGTACCTGCCTCAGGATTGTAGTAAGGGAGGAATGAGATGTTCATTGTAAAGTATTGGTCCCAAGGTAGAAGATTAGTAAGGAGAAGGCAATGAAGGTTGAGTTGGTATGGGACCCTGGGTTTCCCTTGGATTCTCCAAAGCCTAGAAGTGTTTCAGGTCAAACAGAAAGCAGGAAAGTTCCTTTCCTTCCTTACATTCTTGCTAATGCTGGGGAAAAGGTGACTCTGGGCATCAGAGACTCATGTTAAGGGAAAACCCCAGAGAGAAATATTCTCCTTGCATTCTCCCCTAGATTTCAAGATGGACACACATCTACATCTCCCTGTAATGCTCTGTTATCATCAGGTTGTATCTAAGACATCTACTTGCCCCCTAAACGATGGCTAGTCACTCCCTGTGTCTTTGGTGCTCCAAACATCATACTAACCCAAGTCAGCTGACAAACATCCCCTACTTCTGCCCAACCTCATTCCATTCCCTCTTCCTTTGTCACATAGCCCCCGGAAGCCCAGAATCTGTCTCCTCGAGGAGGCAGTGTCACACTTGCACTATCCTCCAAGCCAAATTCAATATGATTCCAAAGTAATAAATCATTTTATTTCTAAGCTAAGTTTTGGAGTATTGCATTCCTGCAATACTGTCCTAAACCTGGGGTTCACCTCAAGTCCTCCCACTACCATCATAGAGTGACTTCAACAGGGACATACAACTAGAAAGTGTCTGAGACCAGACTGGAATCCAGGACCTCCCACATCTGATCCTGGCTCTAGCCACTGATCCTCCCCCCTTTTCTAGGCTTTTCCCATGTTCCTCTTCTTCCTATATTCTACCATCCAGCTTGATATGCCTCACTCAGAGTGTGCCATATCTGGTCTCCATTAATGTGGAAAAGCATTCCTTTGCATCCCAGCTACTTCCTCAACATGAAAGAATTCTTGATGGAGAGAACCTCATTGATATATTCATTGAAACAATACTTTCTCTGGAAGGGACTCCTTGATAAATGTCCTTCATACTGCAAAGAAACTCTAGAAATAGGGAGCCTGTGGAAAGCCCTTCTGTTAATGCTGGTGAATCATTTCTCCTCATTAGAGGGGTCATTGACTAGAAAGGCAAAGGAGCCAGAATACTGACTGATTTCCCCATCATTAAAGCACCATCTTCATGGAATCTTTTGTTATTAAAGCCATAGATGGTCAGCTTATCCAATTAATTGATGAGCCAGGAAAAGGTAGCTTGGTTTTGTCCTTTCCCCCTAAGTCCCTTTGATGGAAGTTGGGGATTCCCTGAGGGAATGGGTAATCAAATGTGCATCTCAAGAAGAAAGAAGAGGTAGAACTTAGGACATGGGCTAAGGGCTTTACAAATATTTGTTGTTAATAACAGTCCTGGGCTAGGTGCCATTATGAGCCCTATAATACAGGGGAGGAAAATGAGGCAGGTTAAGTGACTTACTCAGGGTCACATAGTAGGTGTCTAAGGCAGGATTTGAACTCAAGTCTTCTAGTTGCAGGCCAAAAGCTCTTGTTTATAGACAGTCTATAGGGCCAACCTCCTTGGACAGCTTTCCTGATGCCTCTAATCAGTCCACTTCCTCAAATCATCTTTCATTGGTTTCCTTCTCTATACCAGGACAATGAAAACTCCTTTGGGTTGGAGATTGTTTTGTCTTGGTGTAGCCAGTGCCTTCTGTGATGTAGACCAGCATTCTGTCCAACAGGTAGCATCATTTTAAGGGCAGGATGGGCTGTTGGGGGGGAATGTCCAGTGGATAGAACTGGATAGTATCAGGAAAATCTGAGTTCAAACTCAATCGCAGACAAGTACTGTGTGTGTAACCCTTGGCAGGTCACTTAACCTTCATTCGACTTAGTTATGCTTTTGTAAAATGGGGTCACACTGGAGAAAGAAATGACAACACACTCTAGTATCCTTTCCAAGGAAACCCCACAAAGGCCATGGGATCCCAAAGAGTCTGATGCAACTGAATCACCAAAAACATTATGTTTACGCTTGACCATAATTGTTAAAATTCTTTTAAAATTAAAATGTAAAAACCTTTAAAAAAAAAAAGCTTAAAAACTGTGGTGGCCCAGGGGTAGTCTGTAGAATGCTGGGTCTTAAGTTAGGCAGCCTCATCTTCTTGAGTTCAGATCTGGCCTCAGTTATTAGCTGTGTAACCCTGAACAGTCCTTTAACTGCCTCAATTCCTCATCTGTAAATTGGGCTGTGAGAAAGGGAATTCTTGGTTCTGTAAACCTCAAAATTCCTTAGAGATTTTATGTCCTCTTTTGTGCAATTCCAAAAGAAGGTGTTTGCTATCTTCTTGACATGTTTTTGCATCTGTTGAAGCCAAGAGTAGATCATCTACATATTTGATTAATTTGCTATTTTTAAATGTTATATTGTCTGTGTCTTGGCTCAAAATTTGCTCAAATAAGCTCGGACTTTCGACATAACCCTGTGGCAGCCGACACCAGGTATATTGTGATCCCTTCGTGGTCGCCACAATGTAACAAGGGAATCACTTTAAAAGACTGATATATATTAATTTAAGGTCGCCAAGGAATCAGCTATGTAATTCCTAAATGAAAAACTCAAGTCAGCCTTTTGCCTTTTTTGGAGGTTAATTACAATAGGAGTAAGAAAGGAATTAGAGATATATATAGAGAGAAAAAGGGGAGAGAAGGGAATAGGGCTTAAATACCCCTTCTGTTTAGGCTGGGCCAAAAGGCCCAAGCCCTTAGATAGCTGGGGCAAAGAAAAAAGATCAGTCCCTATCACTCACGTGTCCAAAATGGAGAAACAGTCTCAGAGGCCCCCACCTTCAGCTTCCTTCAGAGCAAGCTTCCTCAGAGCCCAGGAACCACACCGACCAAAAACTCAACCACCCCCTCGAGTCCCAGACCCTCCTATCTTTAAAGGAAACCATCCAAGTTGCCTCCCCTCAGTCCTCACATCTACCAATCACTCTTCATCAATTTCCCTGTCAATGGAGGCTCTCGCTTAACCCAGGACCGCCCAGAGGTCTGTTGAAGGTCATATTTTTCAAATGATTAAATCTTTACTCCTTTGTTCCAGCCCTTTCTAAATCCTGTTAACTTGAGTATGGTAGAGATAGGAATAATTAAATTTTGATCTAGGCTGCAGCCCTTACTCAATCCTATTAGGACTGAATAGGGTGGAGATTTATTCCAAGTATCTCCATTGTATCAATTCTAAAATCAATCAAGACTCAAAGAAATTCCTGTTCTATGCTTAAGCATAGGTCAAAGTCCTTTCCATTGTTCAGCAAAGGGTTTCTGTCCTAAAGTAATCTTAAGAAGGGAAGAGAAGGAACCTCCCATGCCAATGGGGTTCCCATTCCAATAGACTATCAGTAAGAAATTTTCCAAGTATGAAATATCCCAATGGTGAAATTTCCAACATTTATAAGTCTAAGGAATTTTGAGGTTTACAGTTCTCTTTGTCTATTCTGAGTTTACACTTTTGAAAAGGGAATCCTTATTCTCTTTGCCTACTTGGAGTTGACACTTAGGTTAACATTAACTTAAGTATCCCTACTTAGTACCTCACTAGACTGAAGACAGAATTAACTCTCCTTTGTCTACCTTTTGTGGGGTTTTCCTTAATGGACTTCCCTGACCAGCAGGGTCCCACAAGGGAAGGGGCTCACCTTTGTGATGGGACCCGAGGAGAGGTAGGAACCGAGAACCAGGGTGGAAATGAAAGACAGGGACAAGTCAGTGGTTGGACAGGGCAGGCAACCCCTATGATACTCCCTTTGATAGGAAAGTATGAGTACAAAGGAACACGAGGTGGAGGAGGAGATTAAGGTAGGAAATGCAGGCCGAGATGGTTGCAGCCTTGGGGAAGGAGAAGGTCAAGAGGAGAGAGAGACAGTCATTGAGGAGCCCAGTGGAGCTCCATGAAAGGGAGAAAGGCCAAGAGGCAAGAGGAAGTTCATGGGTTTGCCTCCGAATTTATTCCTGTCCTGCTTGGGCGGTTCTCCCAAGCACGAAGTAACCACATCACAAAGTATAGACAATTAAGATTGGGTGGCAAGGTAGAGGGAACACCTTTGGGCGTGTAGATTGCAAACCGTGGTGCTTTCCTGGGGAATTGAGTCCGAGCATGTTAATGAGTTTGTCTTAGCCAAGGGCCGCATGGCCAGTTCAAGGTTACCTTCACAAGCCTCCTTGGTATCACCTTATGCTTGGAGACACAGTCACCATACAGTCATTTATATTTCATAGATGTGAATATGCTTGGGATGCTACATATCCCCCCCTTTTTTTAAAAAAAAAATGAAAGGTGGTTGATATAGAAATGTGACCAAAATTAAAATATAAAAATCATGTAGCATCACCAATTGATGCTTCAAGTGATTAAAAATAGATATTCACCATATATTGCCAAAGCCTTGGCTGAAAAAAAGTAAGTGTGATTATCAACAATAATAACATCTTCCGCTTTGCTCATAAAGATTATTGCAAAGATAAAATGTGTTCTTAATACTGAACAATCAAAATCAAGGATGAAAATTTTTCATAAACGATTAAAAATAATGACAAAAGTAATGAGAAAATAGTTTTCACTCTGATTATCCTGAATTATTGAAGTAGTAGTCCCATAGAACATAGGATGGGTGCATTAGATTATCACCCACACACAGTTAGGATTACAAGAAGTTGCCAGAGCTTTCGTAGCAAGATAAAAGATGACTGCATCTGGATATGAAGGGGAATTTCCTTTTTCTCCCTTGTACTGATTATGCATTTTAGGGATACCCGCCTAGATGCCTGCCACATGGCAATATGGTTGCACTTTGATACCCTAGCCATCTGTGAATGAGGGTGTCAAGCACCGTGTCCCAGGACCTCCAACCTCAGCAGCCCACATACATCCATCTCTTATGGAATATATGTCTGTGTGTGTGGCTTTGGCTGTCTGGCCCATTGAGGTGTCCTCTGCATTCCCTGTTTATGCAATCAGTGATGGTTTCCCAGGATAGTCACCTGCAACTGAACAATTGCTGTCATGTTCTTGTAATCTGATGCTGTTGGGTACATATTAAGAGAAACATTTGCACCTTCATTGCTCAGGATTAGAGTGTTAAAAGTACTTGAAATATTTTTCAAAATATAAGAGAAAAATGAAAACAACATAGTATAATCAAAATATTCAGAGAAAATAAAGTGAGAGCATCAAATCAAAATTGCTCAATAGGATTAAAATGATATAAAAATGGTATAAAAATGTTCTTAAAAATACTTTCTGTCTTCCCCCCCCCTTTTTTTTGGAATAGCATACCAAAGATATGAGCATCTTTTACATTTTTCGAACAGTAGTGCAAACATTAATACAAATATCAATTTTGCCATAAATATAACATTTTGATTTGTTGAAGACATAACAAAACTGAAGCTAATGAAATGACTTTGTACATTCTGGCTGCATATTTCTTATATGAGCCTTATTTAAATCTCTGCTATAAATGAATTAATATAATAACCAAGAATAACATAACCGATGTTTGCACAATTCATTCCACCAAACCAATGTTTGGACTGATAGAAGCTTGAGTTGCTTTCTATGTAGAAGCAATTTCTACAGTTACTTGATCATATGGAGTTTGATGTAACTTATTTTTCCTAGGTGTAAATGAATAATATTCAATGTGCTTTTTCTACAAGCTTATTAGTGCCAAAATTTTTCCTATTTTCAATACATACACCAAAAAAGAGAAACTTAGTGTATCCTTTGCCCTTGCTCCATGTATGTGTGTAATAACCTATTCCATCTAGGAGGTTCAACAACTGCGCGTCCACAGAGATTGTCCAACCTAGGCTTTACTTTCATGTACCAGAACGTCTTCCAGTACCTGAAGTGGAAGCTAATAGACCCCGAATCCAGTGGCTGTCTGAATTCTGGGACTGGTGTTAGAGAGCAAGAAAGAGTTTCCATAAAGATGGGGTTTTAGGAGTAGTGATCAACAATGATGTTATCCTTTAACTACAGCAATGGCAGTTGGCACATGATGTCTACATAGATTTTGTCAGGAATATAACCTACACATAGATGTAGATGATCAATTTTCAATAACATTGGTTCCTAATTAAAAATTTCTAAAGTGCATTTTGCCTGATATCTCATCCCTTTTTTTAAGAGTGGTATCGGTACCATCTGTGCATTGGACATTCCTGTTCAGCATCTCCTGCATTGAACATAATTTTTGTAGTCAGGGTTGCTAGATTTATGTTATGAATGAAAAATTTCCATCTCCTTTCCTTTGGAGAGTCATACCAATGTCTATTCCCTTGTTGATAGACCAATTTTTTACAATACAAGGAGTTTTACAATGCATACAAAATAAATGTCCTTTTGACATATAGAACAGATATCCAAAATGAAAGATATACATTAGTGTTGGAATAATTATGGCTGTTTCAATTTTGATCCCATGATAAAGTCTTTGCAGTGTGGGATCCATCTGACGTCATAAATATATACAAGTGGGGTTTAGTCCATACAAGTTGACATGCTTGATATTGGTTTAGTTATAAAAGACCAATGGATGTCAGCATGACAATTGTCCTTCAGTGGAATAGTAAATGTCATTAAAAGTAGTGTCATGTCAGTGTTTGGTTTTTATAGTCACCAATAATGGTTTCTTCCAGTGTGCCTGTTATGCAATCAGCTGGCATCATAGATGGTACGCGTCTGCTTCTCTTCCTGGTCCCGTACCACATGGCATGACATGCTTGGTGGGTGACCAGGTGTTTTCATTCTCTGTAAACATACAAACAAAATCTCGACCCAAAATTATCATCCTGTTGGGTCCCTGACAGTCTTAATCTCCTGGCAATATTCAGCCCAATCCATGTACAACATACAATGCAACGTTTATCATTACATGGGAATTGTGATTTAATAATATTAGCTTATATTCCTTCTGGGGTGTAGGAGATAGATGGTTAGTAATACCATTTCCACCCTGTTTTTCTTTTTAAAAGCTTCAATGCTTTTCCAAAAACTTATTGAATAAGATTGATTCTAATGAAGACCTAATTCGTTCTTACAAATTTAAAATGAACCCTATAAGATAAATATTATACATACATATTGGATGATAGCAACAATTTGTGTTACAATTGGACAGTATTCACTGTACTGTTATAACATTTCAATAGTATGATATTCATTTGATCAAATTTGGGTAACATGGAACAATTCCACTAAAATAATTGCAGGTTACATATTGTACAAATACCCTTTGAAGTTTTCAGGTACATGATGAACTTAGATCTTACAACAAATACCCATATACTGGCATAATAGAATGCTAGTGAGTAACAATGATATTTTTCTCTAGGTATTGTCTTTCATACAAGTACTTTTGTGTGGATATTGCATTAGACCTGCCTATAGGGCAGTGATGGTTTTTCCCAGTTCATTGGCTGCTTTTCCTGTTGTCTGGTGTCGGTGCCATGTTGTGGATGGTGCCAGATATATCTGCACTGACTTTCTGGGCAGACTGTCTTTCAGCTGGATCATTTCAGATTTCTTCCATGGACTTCTGGTATCTGAGAAAATAAACAGAAGATCTCGACCCCAAAAGAAAGCCTTATTGGGTCTTGTTAAATTAGAAAGTGGCTGAAAATATCTCCTTCTTGTGTTTAGAGTTTGGGGCTTATCCATTCCTTTGAGCCCTTTTGAAATTGCTTGCATTTAGGCCATGGATTATCCCATTCAGCCCATGTACTGCTGTTACAAGCACTGTTACTTCACAATTGTTTTGGAATAGTTAGATGTGCCCAATTATTTAAAAGATCTGTAATAAGTTTGCATGCTTTATTGTTTTGAGCTTCATCCTGTACATCAGGAGAGTGATTGTCTCCCATCACATGTTAGCTTTTAGATTTCTATACCACAGAAGCATGTAGTAATGCCTCCCTTAGCCCACAATGTTTAGTTCAGACACATGTTTGAGGTGCATGAGTGACATGATAACATTCACAAGATTTTGCACTGGTAGCTAATTTCACTTGTGTGCATAAACTATGGAGGAATACTGGACTTGGCACTCTGATGCGTCAGAGAGTGCAAGTGATCTGTGTCTGCCCAAAGCAGTGTCCTCCAGGCCATTTGCCTTTGATAATGATTTCACCTTGGCTTTGCAATGAGGTCTTTAATATTCACGTTTTGAACCAATACTCATAAAAGCCTTATACCCTAAATAGATGCAGTAAATGTAAGCATAGCAATTGCCGTGACATTTTTATTTTTAAACTGTCAAATTTAAATTTATGACTGAAAAGATTTTGACAATATGAATGGAATTATCAATTTTACCTAAGAGGTTTACAAGATTCTGTTGCCAAACTGGACCACCTAGTGCAAGTAATATTTGAGCTTGTACACTAGTAATTGGTTTTATACTGCATTAATGATCAGGATTGATATATGCAATTTGAATAAGTGGTAGTGTCGCCGATTCTAAACCACACATAGGTCACTGTTACTGGTTAACCAAATTAATTAATAACCCTAATAATTTATTACTGATTAACAATTTGAATCCTATCAGCACTGTTTTTACTCTGATGCCTTGCAATGCTGAGAATGTGTCTCATATTTAGAACTGATGCTATATTATTTTGATATTGAGTAATTCTAATTAATTTGCTTTTTGGATAAAGTTGCAATAATGTGCTTTACATACAATTTTTGAACTTTATCCAGGTTTTTAAATAATGGCTGCTAATTTTTATCCTTGTTGACCTTATGTCCTGTTTAAAAATTTTATGATTCCTACATCTTTAAAATTGGAATATATTGGAAATTTTTCTAAAGCGTATGCCAATGGATGCTAGTCAATTAAAAATTTGCACTGATTATTAATTTTGCTTTTGATAATATTCAATACTTGCCATAAAAACTTGTAACCTGAGGTGTAGATGCATTGCCTTCTATGTGGCAGGATCAATTTATGAAACTGCTGAATTGTTTCCTTTCCAGATCCAAATAATTTTGGTAGTGAGTCACATGGTTGCAAGAGTCCATGAGGATTTACCTCTGAAAACCTTGATAAATTTGTGTTTATCCCTTGGTTTTTGGCCTACAGTTATACAATAATTCATTTTTTTTTTTAATTTTAATATTATTTTATTTGGTCGTTTTCATACATTATTCACTGGAAACAAAGATCGTTTTCTTTTCCTCCCCCCCCCCCCCCCCCCCGCCTTTCCCTCTCCCATAGCCGACGCATGATTCCACTGGTTATCACATGTGTTCTTGACTCGAACCCATTTCCCTGTTGTTGGAGTTTGCATTATAGTGTTCATTTAGAGTCTCTCCTCAGTCTTATCTCCTCCAACCCTGTGGTCGAGCAGTTGCTTTTCAGCGGTGTTTTTACTCCCACAGTTTATCCTCTGCTTGTGGGTAGTATTTTTTTTTTTAGATCCCTGCAGATTGTTCAGGGAAATTGCATTGATACTTATGGAGAAGTCCATCACCTTCGATTGTACCACAATGTATCAGTCTCTGTGTATAATGTTTTCCTGGTTCTGCTCCTTTCGCTCTGCATCACTTCCTGGAGGTTGTTCCAGTTCACATGGAATTCCTCCACTTTATTATTCCTTTTAGCACAATAATATTCCATCACCAACATATACCACAATTTGTTTAGCCATTCCCCAATTGAGGGGCATCCCCTCATTTTCCAATTTTTGGCCACCACAAAGAGCGCAGCTATGAATATTTTTGTACAAGTCTTTTTGTCCATTATCTCTTTGGGGTACAAGCCCAGCAGTGCTATGGCTGGATCAAAGGGCAGACAGTCTTTTATCGCCCTTTGGGCATAGTTCCAAATTGCCCTCCAGAATGGTTGGATCAATTCACAACTCCACCAGCAATGAATTAATGTCCCTACTTTGCCACATCCCCTCCAGCATTCATTACTTTGCATAGCTGTCATGTTAGCCAATCTGCTAGGTGTGAGATGATACCTCAGAGTTGTTTTGATTTGCATCTCTCTGATTATAAGAGATGTGGAGCACTTTTTCATGTGCTTATTAATAGTTTTGATTTCTTTGGCTGAGAATTGCCTGTTCATGTCCCTTGCCCATTTGTCAATTGGAGAATGGCTTGATTTTTTGTACAATTGATTTAGTTCTTTATAAATTTTAGTAATTAAACCCTTGTCAGAGGTTTTTATGAAGATTGTTTCCCAATTTGTTGCTACCCTTCTGATTTTGGTTACATTGGTTTTGTTTGTACAAAAACTTTTTAATTTGATGTAATCCAGATTATTTATTTTGCATTTTGTAATTCTTTCTAATTCTTGCTTGGTTTTGAAGTATTTCCCTTCCCAAAGGTCTGACATGTATACTATTCTGTGTTCGCCTAATTTTCTTATAGTTTCCTTCTTTATGTTCAAGTCATTCATCCATTTTGAATTTATCTTGGTGTAGGGTGTGAGGTGTTGATCTAAGCCTAATCTTTCCCACACTGTCCTCCAATTTTCCCAACAGTTTTTATGAAATAGTGGATTTTTGTCCCAAAAGCTGGGATCTTTGGGTTTGTCATATACTGTCTTGCTGAGGTTGCTTGCCCCCAGTCTATTCCACTGATCCTCCTTTCTGTCTCTTAGCCAGTACCAAATTGTTTTGATGACCGCTGCTTTATAATATAGTCTGAGATCTGGGACTGCAAGACCCCCTTCCTTTGTATTTTTTTTCATTAATTCCCTGGGTATCCTTGATCTTTTGTTTTTCCAAATGAACTTTGTTATGTTTTTTTCTAAATCAGTAAAAAAAATTTTTGGGAGTTCCATGGGTATGGCACTAAATAGATAGATGAGTTTGGGTAGGATGGTCATTTTTATTATATTGGCTCGTCCTACCCATGAGCAGTTAATGTTTTTCCAATTGTTCAAGTCTAGTTTTAGTTGTGTGGAAAGTGTTTTGTAGTTGTGTTCATATAGATCCTGTGTTTGTCTCGGGAGATAGATTCCTAAGTATTTTATTTTGTCTTGGGTAATTTTGAATGGGATTTCTCTTTCTAGTTCTTGCTGCTGAGCTGTGTTGGAATTATATAGAAATGCTGATGACTTATGTGGGTTTATTTTGTATCCTGCAACTTTGCTAAAGTTGTTGATTATTTCAATTAGCTTTTTGGTTGAATCTCTAGGATTCTTTAAGTAGACCATCATGTCATCTGCAAAGAGTGATAATTTGGTCTCCTCCTTGCCTATTTTGATGCCTTCAATTTCTTTTTCTTCTCTAATTGCTACTGCTAGTGTTTCTAGTACAATGTCAAATAGTAGAGGTGATAATGGGCATCCTTGTTTCACTCCTGATCTTAATGGGAATGGATTTAGTTTATCCCCATTGCAGATGATATTAGCTGATGGTTTTAGATATATACTGTTTATTATTTTTAGGAATGACCCTTCTATTCCTATGCTTTCTAGTGTTTTTAGTAAGAATGGGTGTTGTATTTTATCAAAGGCTTTTTCTGCATCTATTGAGATAATCATGTGATTCTTGTTGGTTTGCTTGTTGATGTGGTCAATTATGTGGATAGTTTTCCTAATGTTGAACCAGCCCTGCATCCCTGGTATGAATCCTACTTGATCATGGTGGATGACCCTTCTAATCACTTGCTGGAGTCTTTTTGCTAGTATCCTATTTAAGATTTTTGCATCTATATTCATTAGGGAGATTGGCCTATAGTTTTCTTTCTCTGTTTTTGGCCTGCCTGGCTTTGGAATTAGTACCATGCTTGTGTCATAAAAGGAGTTTGGTAGGACTCCCTCTTTGCTTATTATGTCGAATAGTTTGTATAATATTGGGGTTAACTGTTCTCTGAATGTTTGATAGAATTCACTGGTGAATCCATCAGGCCCTGGGGATTTTTTCTTAGGCAGTTCTTTGATGGCTTGATGGATTTCAATTTCTGATATGGGATTATTTAAGAAAACTATTTCTTCTTCTGTTAGTCTAGGCAATTTATATTTTTGTAAATATTCATCCATATCACCTAGATTGGTAAATTTATTGCCATATAGTTGGGCAAAGTAGTTTTTAATGATTGCCTTAATTTCCTCTTCATTTGAGGTGAGATCCCCCTTTTCATCCTTGATGCTATTAATTTGCCTTTCTTCTTTCCTTTTTTTAATTAAATTAACCAGTACTTTGTCTATTTTGTCTGTTTTTTCAAAGTACCAGCTTCTAGTCTTGTTTATTAGCTCAATAGTTCTGTCACTTTCTATTTTATTAATTTCTCCCTTAATTTTTAGGATCTCTAGTATGGTTTTCTTCTGGGGGTTTTTAATTTGTTCATTCTCAAGTTTTTTGATTTGCATTTCCAATTCCTTGGTCTCTGTCCTCCCTAATTTGTTAATATATGCACTCAGGGATATGAATTTTCCTCTAAGTACTGCCTTGGCTGCATCCCATAAGGTTTGAAAGGATGTTTCGCCGTTGTCATTTTCTTCAACGAAATTGTTAATTGTTTCTATGATTTCTTCTCTAACTATCCGATTTTGGAGTATCATGTTATTTAATTTCCAATTAATTTTTGATTTGGGTCTCCATGTACCCTTGCCGATCAATATTTTAATTGCCTTGTGATCTGAAAAGGCTGCAGTTAATATTTCTGCTTTTCTGCATTTAAGTGCCATGTTTCTATGACCTAGTGTATGATCTATTTTTGTGAATGTGCCATGTGGTGCTGAAAAGAAGGTGTATTCTTTTTTGTCCCTATTTATTTTTCTCCATATGTCTATTAATTCTAATTTTTCTAAGATTTCATTCACCTCTTTTACCTCTTTCTTATTTATTTTTTGATTTGATTTATCTAAATTTGATAGTGGTTGGTTCAAGTCTCCCACTAATATGGTTTTACTGTCTAATTCCTCCTTCAATTCTCCTAGTTTCTCTATTAAAAATTTGGATGCTATACCATTTGGTGCATACATGTTGATTAGTGATATTTCCTCATTGTCTATACTTCCTTTTAGCAGAATATATTTACCTTCCCTGTCCCTTTTGATCAGGTCTATTTGTACTTTGGCTTTGTCAGATATCATGATTACAACTCCTGCCTTCTTTCTATCGGTTGAGGCCCAAAAGGTCTTACTCCAACCTTTAATTCTAACCTTGTGAGTGTCAACCCGTCTCATATGTGTTTCTTGAAGACAACATATGGTAGGGTTTTGTGTTCTAATCCAATCTGCTATTTGTCTGCGTTTTATGGGTGAGTTCATCCCATTCACGTTCAAAGTTATGATTGTTATTTGTGGATTCGCTGGCATTTTGATGTCTTCCCCTAGTTCTGACCTTTCTTCTTTAGCTTTCTCCTTTTGAACCAGTGATTTACTTTAGGTCAGTCCCCCTAGTCCCCTCCCTTGAGATGCTTCCCTTTCTAGCCCCTCCCTTTTTATGCTCCCTTCCCCTCCCCCCTCTCCTTCCCTCCCTTTTTGTGCTCCCTCCCCCCTCCCCCTCCTTAACTTTCCTTTCTTTCTTGCCCTAATGGATAAGATAGAATTCAGGATCCCACTGGATCTAGATGTTCTTCCCTCTCAGATTTGGTTTCACTGAGAGTAAGGTTTAAGTACTTCCACTTCACGCTCTCTTCCTCTCCTTCTCATATGAGAGTTCTTCCCCTCCCCTTCCCATGTGTATCTTTATATGGGAAAGTTTATTCTATTGATTCCCCCCCTATTTCTTGAAGTTAATCTTAGTATTATCACGGTTCCCCCCTCCCTTTTCCTTTTTTTGCCCCAACTTTCCCCAAATCTTCTTGATTCCCCAATCTTTCCCTATGCATGTTTCTTCTAACTACTCTTATGATGATACAATTTATGAGAGTTACACAAAACATTTTCCCCACATATTAATATATATAATTAGATGTAAATGTAGTCCTTATAGAAGAGAGTTTGACTTAAAGAGAAAGATAAGATTTATCTCCTTTTCCCTTTCTTTCATGTTTACCTTTTCATGTTTCTCTTGCTTTCTGTGCTTGGATATCGAACTTTCCACAGAGCTCTGGTCTTTTCTTAGCAAATGCTTGGAAATCTTCTATTTTGTTGAATGCCCATACTTTCCCCTGGAAGTATATAGTCAGTTTTGCTGGGTAGTTGATTCTTGGTTGGAGACCCAGCTCTCTTGCCTTTCTAAATATCGTGTTCCATGCTTTGCGGTCTCTTAGTGTGTTAGCCGCTAAGTCATGTGTGATCCTTATGGGAGCCCCCTTATATCTGAAGCTCTTCTTCTTGGCTTCTTGTAGGATTTTCTCCTTTACTTGGAAGCTCTTGAATTTGGCAATTACATTCCTAGGCGTTGTCTTTTGGGGATTTAGTATAGAAGGTGTTCTATGAATCCTTTCTATTTCTATTTTGCCCCCTTGCTCCAGAACGTGGGGGCAATTTTCTTTTATAATCTCCTCTAGAATAAAATCCAATTTGTTGTTTACCTCTGGTTTTTCTGGGAGACCGATGATACGGAGATTTTCTCGTCTTCCTCTGTTCTCCAGGTCCGTGACCTTCTCAGTGAGATATTTTATGTTTTCTTCCAATTCATTAATTGTTTGGGTTTGCTTTATTGATTCTTGCTGTTTTATCATCTCACTTTCTTCTAGGTGCTTGATTCTGGTCATTAGGGACTGGATTTGCTTTTCAGCCTTGTCTGCCCTTGTATTGGATGCTTCGAGTTCTTTTTCCAATTGAGCAGTCTTATCTGTCAGACAGCTGATCTCTTTCTCCCATTTTTCTTTCCAGAAGGTTTCCATCTTTTGGATAAGTTCCAGTTTGAGATCTTCCAGAGCTTGTTGATAGTTTCCATTTTGGGAGGCGTGTTCTGAATTTTTTTGGATTTCCTCTTCATTCTCCTCTTTCCCTTGGGTACTTCCACCATAAAAGTTTTCAATAGTCACTTTTTTCCCTTTCTTCCTGGAGGCTTGATTTTGGGCCATGTGAGCCATCCCTTTGGTGGTTTTATTTCCCTTTCCTTTTTGGTCTGGGGTCTGGGTTATAAGAGTGGTTTTTCTGTGAATTTAGGTTGCTTCAGACTAGTTCTTCCCAGCCTCCGAGCCCAGGTATTCAGCTCCGCCCAGATAATCCGTGCGCCTTGTTCAGCGCAGCCCGCCCGAAGTCCGCTGGCTTCTCCAGTGAAAGCGCCCTGAGACGTTTTTTCCTGGCAGTCCCCAGATCCCAAGGACCCTGGAGTGCCCCCCCAGACAGAGACGCTCCCCACTCACTCGCTGTCCCGGTGAGCGCTCAGGTAGCTCACTCTGGTTTAGTGGGGGAGGTGGGGTGGGGGAAGGGCGGCTCAGTTCACTTTTCTGTGCAAGCTTTTCCTTCTTATTTTAGTGTGGAAATGTTCAAGCCCCACGTACCTTTGCCTCTGTGGGGTACTGGGGAGTCCTTCTGTTCCTCCAAAGGTGATTTTATGCTCCTTTGATGTAGTCTATTTCGTTCGGTGCCGGGGAGAGGAAACGTGCCGCGTCTAGATTGCAGCCATGATTACCCGGAAGTCCTACAATAATTCATTTTAAAATATTATTACAGATAAAATATCTCCTGTAGCATATGACAAAAGTCTTTCTCTGACTTTTTAACTTTAAAACTTTGCCTTATAAGAAATACAATTGGACCTTCTTATGTGATTTTGCCATGTCCAATCCAAGTTAAGACAATTTAATTTTTTAAATTTTGCTTCATAATAATACCATCTCTTAGCAAAGATCTGTTTGAAAGACATAACAGGTTTATACCTTTACATTTAAATCATAGTCCTCCTGCATTCTCTGGTGCTGCTTCAAAAGGCCTGTTCCTTTTAGAAATGCTAAACTGGTGGAGAGGTTTGCTGATAAGAAAGTCTTTTTGCTGTTTGTCCTCTTGAGAGCAAAATGTCTGTTTGCTTCCTAGTTAGGGCAAACATGTGCTCTGCTTTTTTTTTTTTTAAACTGGTCTTCCTTTAGGTGCTTAAGGAATATTTTCATGCTTTGATACGATCTTATGGTCCTTATGGGAGGGATCGTCTCCTCACAGCACTTTAACCTTATGCTAGTAGCCCAACGTGATGAAAGGTTTGCTCTCAGTTTAAGCGTTGCTCATTGAGCTTTCACCATTCACCTGTGCCGGGTAACTTCTGGTAGATGACAGTGTTATGGCACAGAGTTATGACTTTTGGCTTTTTTCTTGTCTCACTTTTGCAATAAGCAATGTTTAAGTAAAGAAATTTCTTGCCATGAACTTGTATTAATTGATGAGAATGGTTTGGTTCTAGGACTTGTCTGTTTTGGTCTTATCTAGCCCCGTATGCTTTAGCTAGAAGCTTGATACTCTGCTTTGGATTTCTAGAGGAGTCGGGATTTCGATGGCCAGAGGCTGAATTAAACTTCCGTATGTACTATTGGAGTCATTTCTAAGTTTTGTAGGAGAAACGTTTCTACCTGCTTATTTCTGTACATTTAAATGATCCTAATACTCCATGAAGCAGGGGTGGAGGCAGAGGTTGACGTAGAATATTTCTGTCTGTTTCTGCAGCAACAGACGGGAGAGAGAGCAAGGATAGATCAGTCAGCTGAAGGAAGTGAGTTAAGTATATTGTTAGTATCTTTAGTGAAAGGAAGGGCAAGAGACTGAGAGACAAGTCCATCCTCCTTGTTTAATGTAGCATTTTAATTAGAATCCATGTGCTCTTAACAGGTAATATTTGTCTTAATTTCCAATCATCTGGTGTAGAATTTGTTGCTAAAGAGTTCTGATCCGCTCTGCAATGCTGGGAGCTTCCCATATTTTTGCATGCTTTGGCACAATCTAGAAATCCTGCTTCTCCTGTGCAGGGGGCTCTCTGTGGCCTCCTTATTGCCACATTGGAGGGGCGGGCTGCACAAGACAAGAAGCCTTAAAGGATGAAGGTGGCCGGAGAAGGCTGAAAGCTTCCGAGGAAGGCACTTCCTCTTGTGTTTGGAAAGATTCTTCTACCTCATGATCGGGATGCTGACATGGCTTTGTGTGTAACGCCCTTTGCCTCATTTCCCACGTTTTAAAAGGGAGAGGAGGGAGCCGTGAGCCAAAAGCATTGAACGTCATGGCTTCTGCGCTTTTTAGAATGGAATCCTCCATAGTGAAAAGATTAGGAGAAAGTGTTAGACGTGCCCATGGCGCTCTCTCGGCCATCTGCCCTAAGAGATAGGTTCGAGCAGAGGCTTTTTCCTCCACAGGTGGAGGGACCTTCGTCACTCTGAGAATTCGGGTCAGACTGAGGCTTGGCTTTCCAGCCCCTGTGATGACTGAAGTCTGCACAGGTTGAGCCATCGAGGCCATCCTTGCAGTGTCCCAAGTGTTCCAACTGACCTGCGATACTTTCTGTCTCTCTTTCTGACACGGCCTCGTTTCTTCTTGCACCCATCAGATCTCATAGCTGCACTTTGGGAGCTCCCCTTGCTGGGAATTCAGGCTTTGCTTCAGTGCCCATTTAAGCAGTGCTTCAGAGATCTCAATACGTTTCTGTTCAGTCAGAGACATTAGCCGTCTGAGGGGACGAGTATGTGACGAGGCTCATAGAGCCGGTTCTAGATAATGTCTAAAATGAGAAATTGAAATAAAAGACGTTTCTCACCTTCAGAGGCCACCTGCAAGGTCACGCCTTTGTGATTCCGTACCTCGATGGTCGCTCCTCCAGTTGCTCGTGCTCGAATGCCTGTGACAAAGGAATTTCGCTCCCAAATCCGGGGTGCCATGTGTGGGGTTTTCCTTAATGGACTTCCCTGACCAGCAGGGTCCCACAAGGGAAGGGGCTCCCCTTTGTGATGGGACTGAGGAGAGATAGGAACCGAGAACCAGGGTGGAAATGAAAGACATGGACAAGTCAGTGGTTGGATAGGGCAAGCAACCCCTATGATACTCCCTTTGATAGGAGAGTATGAGTACAAGGAACACGAGGCGGAGGAGGAGGTTAAGGTAGGAAATGGTTACAGCCTCGGGGATGGAGAAGGTCAAGAGGAGAGAGAGACAGTCATTGAGGAGCCCAGTGGAGCTCCATGAAAGAGAGAAAGGCCAAGAGGAAGTTCATGGGATTGCCTCTGAATTTATTCCTGTCCTGCTTGGGTGGTACTCCCAAGGACTTAGTAACCACATCACAAAGTATAGACACTTAAGATTGGGTGGCGAGGTAGAGGGAACACCTTTGGGCGTGTAGATTGCAAACCGCGCTTTCCCGGGGAATTGAGTCCGAGCATGTTAATGAGTTTGTCTTAGTCAAGGGCCGCATGGCCAGTTCAAGGTTACATTCACAAGCCTCATTGGTATAACTTTATGCTTGGAGACACAGTCGCCATACAGTCATTTACATTTCATAGATGTGAATATGCTTGGGATGCTACACCTTTTAAATTGAATAAACAAAAGATTGAACACCCTACTGTATTTTAATTTAAAATCTAAGAATTTTTTGAATTGAATTTTTGAAAAAATCCAAGAATTTTGTTTAAGATTTTACTGTTATAAAAAATTTCAAAGATTTTGATTTTGTTCGAGAAAAGATCTTCAAGAAAGAAGCTTGAAACTTTTATATCCAGAGAATGAACTGTTGCAGAAAGATGCCAGAAACCCTACACTTCATCAAGAAGATCAAGAATGAACTTTGGATGTGATTGATTTGACTGAACTTTTGATTGAACATTTATTGTAACATTTATGCCAAAAGGGACTGCCCCTAATTTGGTTTTCTGTCAATGCACCTAGCAAACATTGGTTTTGCTTTCTTTTCTTTTCTATTTCCTCTCTCACTATTCTAATTTCTCCTAGAAAATTGAATATTGTGTATATCTTTAGTTAGAAGTGAATTTAGAACTACAAAATAATTATGTTAAATGATCAATGGGGAGACTAGTCTCCCAATGATCATCAGGGGGGATTGTAAACCTCAAATTTCCTTAGACTTATAAATGTTGGAAATTTCACCATTGGGATATTTCATACTTGGAAAATTTCTTACTGATAGTCTATTGGAATGGGAACCCCATTGGCATGGGAGGTTCTTTCTCTTCCCTTCTTAAGATTACTTTAGGACAGAAACCCTTTGCTGAACAATGGAAAGGACTTTGACCTATGCTTAAGCATAGAACAGGAATTTCTTTGAGTCTTGATTGATTTTAGAATTGATACAATGGAGATACTTGGAATGAATCTCCACCCTTTTCAGTCCTAATAGGATTGAGTAAGGGCTGCAGCCTAGATCAAAATTTAATTATTCCAATCTCTACCATACTCAAGTTAACAGGATTTAGAAAGGGCTGTAGCAAAGGAGTAAAGATTTAATCATTTGAAAATATGACCTTCAACAGACATGTGCAAAAGCCAGAAACCTCTGGGCGGTCCTGGGTTAAGGCGAGAGCCTCCATTGACAGGGAAATTGATGAAGAGTGATTGGTAGATGTGAGGACTGAGGGGAGGCAACTTGGATGGTTTCCTTAAAGATAGGAGGGTCTGGAGACTGGAGGAGGTTGAGGAGTTTTGGTCGGGGTGATTGCGGTGGACTCTGTGAAGGCTTGCTCTGAAGGAAGCTGAAGGTGGGGGCCTCTGAGACTGTTTCTCCATTTTGGTCACGTGAGTAATAGGGACTGATCTCTTTTCTTTGCCCCAGCTATCTAAGGGCTTGGGCCTTTTGGCCCAGCCTAAACAGAAGGGGTATTTAAGCCCTATTCCCTTCTCTCCCCTTTTTCTCTCTCTCTATCTCTAATTCCTTTCTTACTCCTATTGTAATTAACCTCCAAAAAAGGTTGACGGCTGACTTGAGTTTTTCATTTAGGAATTACATAGCTGATTCCTTGGCGACCTTAAATTAATATATATCAGTCTTTTAAAGTGATTCCCTTGTTACACTACTTAGTGCTAGGTGAGAAGCCAGCAAGATACTCCACATTAAAAAAATTTTTATTTTAAATTTAACCCCTCACCTTCCATCTTGGAGTCAATACTGTGTATTGGTTCCAAGGCAGAAGAATGGTAAGGGCTAGGCAATGGGGGTCAAGTGACTTGCCCAGGGTCACACAGCTGGGAAGTGTCTGAGGCCAGATTTGAACCTAGGACCTCCCATCTCTAGACCTGGCTCTCAATCTACTGAGCCACCCAGCTGCCCTCCTCTACCCTTTTTTAAACTCATCTTTAGCCTTAGCCTTCAAAATTGCTATATCATGCACCCTCTTGAACTCGAGACTGGGTCTTCATTAGCATAGAGGCTTTCGTCTGGGTTAGAAGCTTGGTGACACCCCTTCACTTTTGTATATACCCCTTATACATCATCAGGCTTTTGCCCCATGTTAAGGACTGGCACCTCCTCCTTATCCTGGTTATCTTAGTATCCATCATCCTTGATATCATCAGGCTTAGAAAGTAGGGTTTGGACTTTCCCATTCCCTCCTTGTCTATCAAGTGAGTTCTCCCAAAGAGAAGTATTTCCTGACTTCAACCAATCCACATCTCCATTTTTATCACTGTCCTGAATTATTTCTTACTGGTATATGTTTTGATATTCTTTGGGGTACATAGGAAGGTCTCTCATAGTGCTGGGTTTTTTTTTGTCTTGATCAGAAGACTGGCTTTATTGGAAGACCCCAGCCCCCTCCAAATAAACCTCTTTCTCTATGGCTTGGAGACTGTGCTTATTATTTGCATTACTGTGGTTAGAAATGTCACAGCAATTGGTGAGCATGAAGGGACCCAGAGGAAGTCCTGTCCCGGGGGGGGGGGGGTCCTTCCACCAAAAAGGGGTTTCTTTCTGGGTATGCACATAAGAGGTTTTTGCTCATAGCCCCTTCTTGAAGGAGAGATCAATATACAGAGATTCCTCCTGATTCAAACCAAAATGCAAGCTGGTGAGTTTATTTCAAATCTGTGGATTGAAATTTGCTCTTATCTCTTTTCCTTTCTTTTATCCTACTAACCTCAAACTTTCAAAAAATGTCACACATTTTAAACATGTCATAGTTCCTGAGTGTCATTTTAAAGCTTAATTTAAGGAGAGACTGCAATAAGTCAGAATTTCTGTTTGTTTGCTTTTCCTCTTTTGCCTGGTATTGTGAACTATGTGTTTTGAAATTATGCAATCATTGAATAAAATGTTTTAAAATGGGGATTATTTGTCTATAATGTACTTGGTTCTTCATGGGAAGCTTAGGCTACACTGTGGCTAACCACCACCACCATTGGTAACTATCCGGGCCGGCCGGAATGCAAGGGTGGGGTCCGTGAAGCAGCCACCTAAAAAGACCATAGGGGGAGAGAGGGGAGACCAAGCACGCAAGGAAGACAGAGTCTGTCTGATAGTGTCAAGGCTCGTTTATTGCAGGTGCAAGGCAGGAATATATATGCTTGAGGTAACAAGGGGGGGTGGTGATTAAGGACGGTCTGTACCAGGAGGGAACATGAAGAATGGTTATGGTTTGTGGCCGTTGGTCTTGGCGACGCCTGTTTTCAGGAGGTAACTTGTTTTGTTCTGATTCCAAAAGATCCTTATCTTGTTTCTGGTCAAGTTGTCCCCAAATATGGTCTCTGACAGGTAACCAGTTCTGACAAGTAATACCAACAAATTAAGAGTTGCTTTCTATAAGGCACCAGTACCAGTAGGCAAAGACCAGGAGAAAGTCTTGGGTCATTTCTGTTAGTGGAAGACTAACCAGAAGGAACATTGATCCAGCCTATAGAGCTGCCCAACTTGGTTTCCCCCAAGGGAAAGATTTGCTGGACTCTGAATCTGGTCACGACCAGCAGGTTTCCCTTTCTACAAGTGTGAACCTTAAAATTTCCCAGACCCGACTTCATCAGGTTGGGTTATTCCCCATTTAAACAATGAAGGAACTAAGATCAGGAATGTGAGACCCCTACTCCACCCCTACTTAAGCCTGCTTTAGGGGAAGATAAAGTTGTAAACTCCTTGCTGAACAATGAAAGAGACTTGAACCCATACTTATAGTAAGACAAAAGCTCTTAAGCTGTGCCTATTGTTAGATCTAATACAAAAGGGTGCTAAGTACCCATAAAGGTCAGGCAACTTGTGACTTCACAAGGAGCAAAGAGGAGAGAACTTACTCAGAGGTTTTTTCTGGTGTGAATTACTCAAAAATTTAAGCCTTCTTAAGTGTGAATTAAGAATGGTCTGTCCTTTGGAAAACATCTTCTGTGATTGGTAGATGTGAGAACTTAGGGGAGGTGACAGGAGAAAATTCACTTTAAAAGGGAGCTCAGATAGAGCTGGAGGGACTTTCAGATTCAGATTCAGGATTGAGCTGGTGGAGTCAGCTGAGATGGAGCTGGCCTGGTGTCTCTGAACACTAGAATCCTTGCTTGGACAAATCTTATGGTGAGTGGATAAAGGACTGACTGATCTTTCTCTTCGGGCTTGGGCCTGGGTTGGAGGGGAGAATACGGAGGCCTGGGCTGGGCATGGCCTGCCCTCCCCTGGGATGGGGGTGTTGGGGGCCCCCCAGGCCCTTCCCTGAACTTCAAACTCTCCTTCCAGGCTTTGAGCCTGTCCAGATTGAGCTGGGAGGCAGCCCTAAAGGGAGGCCCAGAGGAGGAGGCCTCCAGGGAGGTGGCTGGGCCTGCCCTCAGGGGAGGCAGTAGGGGGGATCCAGCACCCTCTAGGGGGGTCGTCCTAGGCCTGTATGATCTTTAAAATCTCCATCTCACTTGGTCTAGCACCCAAAATTGTGCACACCCACACTACACGGGCATGTGCTAGTCAATGACAAATCAGAAATAACTAACTGCCCACCTGGGCAATCCTAAGCCAAGCTTGAGCCACCATTGGCACTTGTGAGGCAGAGGAAGTGAAGTAGGGAACAGCCTCTGGCATTCGCTCACTTCCTGTGGACAGCGCTAGGCGCCAGTTGGTGCTAGGAACTTGAGCAGAGAGGAGGCCTGCAGACAGCTTCCCTTCAGATCGGTCACGTGAGTCAAGGACTGATTCTCTTCTCTACCTTGGCCTTCGGGCCTAAGCTCCCTCTGGCTCGGCCAGAAGGTTGAGTTCACCTTTTTCCTTTCCCTCCTCTCTCCTTCTCTCCCTCTCCTTTCCCTACTCCCAGTGTGATTAAACCACCATAAATTCCATTCTGACTTGAGTGTTTCATTTTAGGAATTTCATAAGTAAATTCCTTGGCGGCCATAAATTAATATTATAACAATCTTTAAAGGTGATTTTTCACCACAAAACCTGCCAGCCCCCAGGAGCCCAGGAGGAGCTCTTTCCTGCAGGCACCCCCACGTCCGGCCCCCAGAAGCCTGGCTCCTGCTCTCCCCCAGCATGAAGGTCTTTTCCCCTGGGGCCTCCTCTCAGGCCTTCAGACTCCCCATTGCAGGCCAGGCCTCCAGTAGCAGAGGACCATCCCCATCAGGGGCTTTCAGGCCTCCCCTTCTCCTCCCTGTCCCTCCCCGGCACAAGCCCTGCCTTCTCCCAGCTCTCCCCTGTCTTGTTCTCCTTCTTGTATAAGCCCCCCTCTTCTGTGTCAGTCAGGGCTGAGTCTGGGCTCCAGAAGGTCCAGAAGGGCTCTCAAGTGTCCCAGGACACATTCGCACCCAGAACCTCTGCTCTCCAGGTGTTAAGGTCCAGGGTTTCACCCACCACCATGGAAGTCCACGAACAATGCAAACTGGCAGAGAAAGGCCATTTCTTGAACTGATCCGCGCATCAGTGGGAACCTCTATCCTCAGAGTTCCGAGTTGCTTCTGACAGGCTGGGCTTTCTATACTTTTCTGCAGGCACCTTATCTACTATATACCATCCTTGGAATTGTGCCTGCACGTATGGCCCTTATCTGCTTCCTACTATTCTTGGAGCTTTGACAATTCTATACTGTTGGGGTCCCCCTGACCTGTTGTTTGACATATTTGTTGGGGTCCTCCTGGCCTTTATCTGGTATCTACTGCAGCTGGCGGTTTGGCCTATTGATGGTTCTGACAAGTTTCTCAAGGCTGACCAGCTCATTAGGCCTCCCTGCTAGGATTTGGTATATTTACGGTTCTGACAGGTCAGCTTGTTAGGCCCTCAAGTCTGGCCATTTTCCGGCCTCCCTCATTCCCAACTCCTTTTTCTTTTAGGGGGCAGTGGTTAGGCCCACCCACTGGGGCAGCTCGTGGCTCTCGGCTAGGGGTCTGTACTGCTGTCGAACAGCCAGCACCTGGATGGCATCTAGTCAGTCTTTTAGGAACCGAACAAGGCGGTTAAAGATACCGCGGCCAACTGTCACAAGTAGGGTCAAGATTATGAGGGGTCCTATGAGGGACGTGACTAGGGAGAGAAGGTCGCGTATCAGGGGCCGGCAGTTTCCCCCTCCTTCCGTCAGGGCTTCTAGACCTTCTCGCAGCTTGCTCAGGAAGTCCCTAATAATCCCTGAGTGGTTAACATGGAAGCACCGTTCCTCACCCAAGGCTGCACAGAGGCCCTCTCCTTAAGGAAGAGGGGGTCCTGCTTGGCATAGCAGGTCACTTGGGGCACTCTTGTGAGGGGGTGCAGCGGGCAGTGAGGGAGCTAGGGGAGACACAGGGCTGTAGGCCAGAACGGGGGCACAGCCAGTGCGCTCCTGCAGGTGGGATAAGGTATTTCCCAGTTGAGGGATACTCTGTGACAAGGGAGGGGCAAACCAAGAGGCGGGGGAGAAAGTGAAGTAATGGAAGCGAGTGGGTCATGTATTCCTTTTGCTAGCAGTCTCCCCACTGCTTCTGGTGAGTCGTGCCATCTGGCCAGCCCAGCCATCCATAGGGGAACCACACAGCCTCCCGGAGGGCCAGAGTCTCAGGCCCCACCTGGTTCAGTGCCCCCTGCCATCCCATCCCCTCTCGTCTCCAAATGTCTAAGGGGAAAAGGGCGGAGGTCCAGATCTTCTGTAGTTTCTTCAGTGCTGAGCATGGGTGTAGAGCTGTCCCTACCTATGTGTAGGAGAGAGAGGGAGGGGAATACGAGGGGGAGGGAAGGCTGCAGACAGTGTCTTTAGGGGCGCGTCCTCAGTGGATTCCAGGGTCCCAGGTCGGTGGAGAACTGCCTGGAGATCCGAAGAGTGTCCTGTCACTCCTTCCCTCGCTTGGCAGACCGGTCACAAGGGGAAGTCAGCCCCTAAGAGAGAAGGGTACTGGGGCAAATAGCAGATAGGAGCAGGACATTAATCCAATAGCAATGAACATCACACCTTTGCATTTGGGTATCTTAACCAACAGACTTCATCCTCAGAAATCATCTTCTGACAGGAACAGATCCCTTCCTGAGTTGTTTGCAGAGCTGGTAGGTGACGTTTCTGTTAAAGAATATCCTATTGCAAAATACACATTAACTGTAACGTCTATAAACACTGGAGTAACAATATCTTACAGATGTATTTCCTTACCCCAGAGGCTGGGGAAACCAAGAAGGCTGTGAGCTATTCCTAAGCTCAAGAACCAAACCTCAACTGTGGTAACTTAAGGCTACAAATACAAGCCATCTAGGAATACACTCCACCTATTTCTCAAAGCATGTTCCTAACCATTTGAGAATTCCCAATGATTAGGGTTGTTTGAGGAAATGGAAACTTTAATATCACCATTTGCATCATGTGCTGATCGTGGGAATTGTCACGAAGGAAGAAGGCCCTGAAAGGGAAATATCTCCAAGTCACAAAAGACACCCCAAGCAAGGCTGTCACTTGCCACTGTTGTTCCACTCGAGGATGGTCAGGAAAATTCAGTCCAAAGTGAGCCTTGGGCTGCCTTCTCTATAACCATCCTAGGACTTTTTCTCTCCTTAGAGCCCTTGCCACTGGGTCCCAGAAGCCTTCTTTTTCCTTAAAAGACAAGTTTCCCCCCATTTCCGCTGAGAGAAATTTGCTTATCGGCAATCCAGGAACAAATCTCCACTCCCCCAAACAAGCCTTTAATATCCCTACAAGGCTGATCACTCCATGATTTTCATGTATTTACACATCAGGTGTAGTCACATGAGTGCTGAATTAAGTGGTTCCCTATAAACCAGGGCTGTATCCTCTCCTGGACCTAGGCCATCTGCCAGACTGAGACAAGGTCATGCAGGAATCACTTCAGGGTAACTGTCCAGAGAAATGAAAGAATCATGGGTGATTTTCTCACATACATTACGTTATATAGTATCCCTAAGTTAAAGAGCCAATTGTGAGAGCAGAACATTCATCGGTTCTCTTTCACCTTCTCTCTCCCTTTCTGTTTCTTCAAAACCCTCTGCTTAAAAGCAGAGCACACCGTCCATCCTTCCTTTACAAACCCACCTACTAAAGCTTTTTGGACTCAAAATCAAAGTTCCCTCCTACCAAATTCAAACCCATCATACCTCCCCACTTTCTCTAACCTGCTTTTACCATCATAAGTCAGACAACCAGCCCCCTGGTATCACTTCAACCGCTAATCGGTAACCCAAAAGAATTCTGATTTAAAATATGACATCATTGAACAGTCTTTAGCCTAGAGCTCAACCATAATTTCAGTTCAGAGCACAAATTGGTAGACTGAGGTAACAAAATATATGGTAGAGTCACGTTTACAATAAGGTTTTGTTTACATCCAAATAATACTTAAACACATTTTAGCAGCCATTCACATAACAATCATAAATTTCTGAGCAAGCATTTCACATAGATGTCATTTTTAACACCCTACCTATTCTTTGGCTATTGTTTGCCACATATATCCTTATACAGATGAACAATGTAACCAAAATATCAACCAACAATCCCCAGAACTCGTATGAGGTCACTTTATCAATTACATATCACTTAACTCATTTTATCATTCTGGACCTGGAATGTTTGTAGTGAGATTCCACAGCTGCAAACAAGCTTTTTTTTGGTCAGCCAGGGCTGGCAATATTTGCTTGCTTGAGCACCTTAAACCCTCCGTTTCTACAATTAAGATATACTCATCTTTAAGTTCTCTCACACAGCGGTTGTTAACTCTTTGAAGCCCCTATGTCAGATCATGAGTATCAGTGTAGAATAATTATAAGCACTTCCTTCTCCTTCCTGTGTGCAAGGAAGGGGTTAATAGTTTCTGAGCAAGTTATCCGAAGGCTCCTTGGCTCCATTTAGATTTATTACTTAACAGCCTTGTCCCATCCTTCTTTAACAAGTGAGCGTACTTCAAGTTAAAATTGTGAATTTATCAAACCTCTTTCATAATAATTTACTTTCAGTAAATTTTTAGTTTGAACTTCCCAACTTCCAAATAACTGTGATTCAGTTCTCTAGCAATCTTTCAGTGTGTAACCAAACTGAAGTACAAAGCATTTAGATCCTCCTCTTTAGTTTTCTTGTAGCTCAAAATATTGTTACATACTGGATTAAATTCCAATTTATAATTTGTTGTATCTTAATATCAACTAGTATCTCTATTCATTACTGTCATTGAAATGGAGCACTTCATAAAATGAATCCAGATACCCCCAAATCCAATTATTAACTTCTCTAGCTAGGTTAGAAGATAGGAAGTTATTTCCTTTCACATGTGCTTAATCGCCTTTCCCTAGTTAGCTCCATGTTACCTGGCGTTCCAGCCTGACCTCGCTGATATACCTGAAGCCTGACTGTATTTAATCCTCATGAAAAGCCCTCTCGATGACAGGGCTGGTTGAATTTATCTTGTTAAGGACATACAGGTTGTATGTCATATACCCTTAACCTATTTAGGTGGAAAACTTAATCCTCTTCATAATATAATGCATACATATTTAGCATTCACTCAGCATTACTCATTTCCAGCATTTGGTATCTGAATACATACATGTGCATTTCTAGATTACAAATTCCTTCCTATGCATTTTGCATTTTGCACGTTTAAAAACAATACATATAACCTTGATTAAAAACAACATCATTTAAAAATTTCCTCTTTTGTAAAACATCAATTCTTAGCACTTATCTCATTAATCCCATGCACAGATTAACCACTTTAAAAAACTGCTTGTGTGTGTAATATCATTTCTTGCTGCTATTAAAATAAAGGTGATTTGAAGGATCCCCAAATTCAAATTCTAGAATAAGTTCTTTTCAACAACACAAGTTTCTCTGAATGACTTTCACATTTATAAAGTAGTCAGTACAATTTCTGTCCATACAGAATAAACTTTCCTCTCTGCATCAGACTTGCTATCAATCACATTTACACAATTCTCAAATTCACTGAAATCATTATGCATTGCAAGACCTAACAAAACAAACCCCTAACCATGGGTTTTTGTGCTCAATAAAAATCTGGCAACATTTCACATTTAACTGGCAAACAGTAATACATGGAATTACATTTGTACCGTATCAAAATCATTATCAATCCTCCCAGTTTGAGAATTAATTTTAAGAGAAAGTTTCTAACTGTGGAGTAAGAATCTCCCTTTTCTGCTCAGAATTTTCTCTCTTCCGCTCCTTTGGGGGCCCATCCAAAGGAAGAAGGAGAGAAAAATCATCGAATGGATAATTGCACTCTCTCTCTAGCCCTGAAGCCTGCTTCCAGGAGCAGGAACAGTGTTGTTACTTCATCATAGCCTGCCTGTTGGAACGCAGGCAGAGGGAGCAGGGGTGCAAAATCTATTCTCCTTTGTGACCCTGCATCCCAAACTCCCCCCCCCCTTTTTTTCTTAATCCAGCCACAACAAAGACTCAAAGAACCCTATAGGACACCCTCTCCGACACATCCACATACCTGCGTCTAAATACAGAAAGACCCACGAGACAAACAGCAAAAGCCAGAAGACAAATAACAGAGACACAGACACGTAAACTACTCCGATCCTAGGAGCTTATTTTAAGATCTCATTTCTTGGCATGTACTTGTAAAGACCATAAAACACTTAAGCAAGCTGTTTGACAAACAGACTGGTTTTCTATTAATGAGACCAAGAAGTTGCAAGGAAAGGGTTAATTTGGTATACTTACGGTTCTGACAGGTCAGCTGGTTAGGCCCTCAAGTTTGGCCATTTTCCAGCCTCCCTCAGTAGCAACATCACAGCATTAACAAATACAAACACTCTGGTGCATAATCATATTCTGATACAGGATGAAAAACCCACCCTGACTGTATAACTTAGATATACCAATCCAGAGTGAACCTCAGCATAAACTGGTTCAGTGATCAGTCTTAAAAATCCCAAACTGATCTTTCTATCTGCCTGTCTGCATTTCAGGATCGATGCAACAGTCTTAGTAGATATAAAATGTTAAGAAAATAATTTCCACACTACTGATCCTGGTCTAATGAGGTAGAATTCTATGGCTCACATGACAGGTGCAATAATCAAACACGCCACCTTTCACAGTCTGGACTATAAGAAGTTGTTCGCCTTTTCAACAGTTAGCAGAATACTATCTCTGGAGATGAAGGATAAGTCCTTCCTTTCTCTCCTACTGATACTGCATCTTGGGGATCTTTCCGTGCTCACTGCCAGATGCCTGCCACATAGGAAACTGGTTGGTAGCTCAATGCCAGGACATTCAGCGACTGAGGGTGTCAGTACGCCATGTCTCTGCATTTCCCAACGTCAAACATCCATTTGATATGGAAAGTGTATAATCGTGGCTGAGGCTGTCTGGTCCATAATGAAAGCTTCATTATGATTCTCCTTACATGCAATCAGACATCACTCTCCAGAATGGTCATCTGATCTTGAACAAATGCTGTCATGTTCGTGTCGTCTCCGACTTTTGGGTGCCTGAAACAGTAAAATTCTTGTACCTTTGTAATCCAGGGTCAGAGCATTAAAGGTACTTTCCATGTACTAAAACTTGTGGCCATAGTAGAGCAAAAGGAAAATCAAAATTGAATAATAGAAAGGGAATCAAAACTGTTCTCAAAAGTGAAAATACTGACATTTTTAAGATTCTTCTCCCCATTTTTAAATTGTTGTTGTTGTTGTTGTTGGGAGAGATCCCTTCAAAGAAAAACATCCTCTCTGAACAATTCTGGAGGATCATGTATATAACATACCAAATCATCTGAGCAAATGATCTTGGGAATGTGATTCCAAAATGAAAACAAAATTTTAGACTCTTGGCTCACTGTTAATGTGGCATGTTTGAAGCTGAGCCAATATGTAATAGCAGCATTTACATTCCCAATGATTTCTACTTCCTGACCTAAATTGATTAAAACTCGCCTTGTACAGGAGCATAATTTTTCCACCATTAAAAGCTTTGTAAAAACATTAATACAACCAGTATTGTGAAATTTTTAACAAATACCAACATTCCCATACACATTACAATCTGATTTGCAGTGTAAATACCCAGGATGATGATAATGAAGTGACATTTCAAGTTCTGGCTGCGTATTTCGTATATCATCCTCATTTAAATTTCTGCTTGTATAAATAAACCCATCAATATGATAGACAAGCATATCACATTACCCATATTTGGAAAATTCATTCCACCAAACCAATGTTTGGGTAAATAGAAGCTTAAATTGTTTTTCATGTAGAAACCATTTCTACAGTTTCTTGAACTTGTTGAATTTGGTGTAGCTTTTTCTTTCCTAGTCGTTAATGTATAATATTCAATGTGCTTTTACTACAAGTTTATCCATGCCTATTGTGTCATATTTTCAATACCTACTCCAAAAAGGGAAACTTAGATCATACTTTGCCCTTGCTCCATGTATGTGTGTGATAACTCCTTCCACCTAGGAGAGTCATTAACTGCGTCCACAGAAATTGTCCAACCTAGAGCACTCAGATGACCACTAAGCCAATAGACCCCGAATCCAGTGGCCCGCCTGAATTCTGGGACTATTGGGAGAGAGCAAGAAACCATTCCCATGAAGATATTACCCCAAAAGACAGGGTTTCCGGAGTATTGGTTAACAATGGTACTAACACTCAAGTACACCCACGGTGGTTGGCATGTAACGTCCACCTAGGTATTGCCAGGAACATAATCTTTGCATGGATGTAAAGGATCTTTTTTAATAACTTAGGTTCCTGATTAAAGATTTCAGAGTGCATTTTGCGTGATGTCTCAGACATTTTTTCGAGAGTAACATCAGGATCATCTGTCCATTAAACCTGCCTGTGTAGCATTTTCTGCCTTGCACCTCACTTTTTGTTGTCAGAGGTATCAGATCTATGCTATGAGTGAAAGTTTTCTATCTCCTCCTCTTTGGAGAGTCATACCAATGTCGCAGCATTTCTTACAGTACAAGTAGTAGTTTTACAATGTATCCTTTTGACAGTATCTTAGACATACGAAATGAAAGGTATACATTAATGTCTAAACAATTGTAGCTATTTTGTTTCGATTCCATAACAAAGACCTCAGAGTGTGGGATTTATCTGATGTCTTAGACAGACACAAGTGCGGTTTAGTCCTTCTGAGTTAGCATCCTTGCTCTTGGTTTGGGTACACTATATCAATGGATGTCAGCCGGACCAGTGTCCCACAGTAGCCTAAAAGTAAATGTCACTAATAGTGTAATGTCAGTCTTCTGGAGTGATCTTAGTCACCGGTGAAGTGTCCTTCCAGCGTGCCTGGATAGTGGCTGGCGTGTCGTTAGCTGATGTCAACAGCGTTGGTCTGCTTCTCTTCCTGGTCTTGTGTTGGCTGGCATGATGTGCTTTGTGGGTGACCAGATGTTTCCACTCTCTGTCAACATACAGACAAGACCTCGACCCAACGTTATCATCCCCTTGGGTCCCTCACAGTCTTAATTTCTTGGTAATTAATATTCAACCCAATTGAGATATATCCTACAATGTAATCTTTAGCATGACATTCAAACTGTTATTGCAAAGTTTTAACTTATGTTCGTTTTAGGGTGTGGAAGAGATAGATGGTTAGTGATACCATTTCCACCCTTCTTTCTTATGAAAGTTGAAATGCCACAGCTGAACAAAATTGACTCTTAGATAAGTCTGATACGAAGAAAGGCATGCTGTTGTTTGCCAATATAATGTACCCTTGAAGACAATAATCATATATACATTTTGGATGATAGTAACAAATCGTACTGCAATTGGACAGTATTTATGGTACAGTCATAACCTTCCCAATTGTACCATTTGATATTTGATCATATTTGGGTAACATGGAACAAATCCACAAAAATAACGTTAAGTTACCTGTTATGCCAATACCATTTGGAATTTTCAGGTATGTGATAACGTTTGATCTTATAACAAATACCCATAAATCTGTAGCACAGACTATCTGTCAGGGACTTAATGATATTCTTCTGTAGGCAAATTGTTTTTCATACAATGACATGTGCGAGGATAGTGTGTTAGACCTGCCTATAGGGCAGTGATGATCTTTCCAGCTCATTGGCTGTTTTTCCAGGTGTCCTGTGCCAGACACCTCTGCAGTCTGTCCTATTTCTGCTGAGATTTTTTGCCATCGGATGCTTTTGGTCATCCTCCGTTGACTTCTTGTATCTGAGGAAATAAACAGAAAGTCTCGACCCCAAATGAAAGCCTCATTGGCCCTTATAAAGTTAGAAAGTAACTGAACATAAATACCTTCAGTTTTTGAAGCTTGGGGCTTATCAAATTCTTTGAGCTCTTTTTGGCATAGCTTGCATATGAGCCATGAGGTATCCAATTCAGCCCATTTATTGCTATTAAAAGCACTGCTATCCCAAGATGTTTGGAATAGACAACTGTGCACAATTATTTATAAGTTCTGTAATCACTTTGCTCACTTCTTCATTTGAGCTTAATGCCATAAACCAGGAGAGTAACTATCTCCCAGCCCCTTTCAGTGTTCAACTTTTGATCTCAGGAGCATGTTGGAATGCACCCTTTGTTCCAAAACGTGTAGTGGATATTTTTTTCAGAGGTGAACATAATCCACAACATTTTGCAGTGGCTTTGAAACGTTTTACTCTTGACTTTGCAAGACCGCATACATAGATGCTTATTCTTTGCTTTTCCACACCAATAACCATAAAAACATCATACCATAAATCACGTATGATTTTACCAACGTGTGCTGTGATCTTAAGCATTTGTCTATTTGCACACAATTTTTTGCTCTATCCAAAATTTTATCTTATGTAATCATTAACATTATATTACTGTCTTATGTTGTAAAAGTATGCGCAGCTTTATCAGGCAGTTGCATAGGTGTTATAGTTAAGTTGTAATAGTTAAATTCATAACTAAAAAGATTTCAATACTGTGACTAGAGTTATTAGTTTCGTTCATTCCCATTCTGTCCCATGTAGGTGTAGAATAGCCTATTCCACAGAGTAGGGTCAATAACAGTGCATCCACAGAGGTTGTCCAACCTTGAGCACTCAGTTGACCACTGAGGCTAGACTTTCCACAGACCAGAAAGTCTTCCAATATTAGAAGGGGGAAAATGATAATCCCCAAATCCAGTGGCCTGCCTGAACTCTGGGGCTGGTGGGAGGGAGCAGGAAACAGTTATCATCAAGATATCACCCCAAAAGATGGGCTTTTCTAGGAGTAATGATGGAAGAATCAACCACGAAGCATATATGACAATCGAGCCCACAGATAAGCTCCTCTGCCCATCACTCATTTCCCAAGGACAGGACACACGAGGTGGCGATAACCATGGAGATCAGAACTGTGTTCAGAAATAGATAAAGAGCAAGCCCTTTCCCATGGAGCCTTGCTGCAAGCACGGACATTTAAGGCTTAATGATAGGGGTTAGAGCAGTAGAGGTGAAAGACGGAGCATGGCTAGAAGCCTGCTCCATGAGAGAGAGAGAGAGAGAGAGAGAGAGAGAGAGAGAGAGAGAGAGAGAGAGACAGACAGACAGACAGAGAGAGACAGACAGAGAGAGAGAGATAGTAGTAAAGAAGAAATATGAGTATGTAAAGCTGGGCTGGGTCTGTGGGCTCGTCTATTTATTGATGATCATATGCAAAGATACATAATGCATAGTAATTAATGACACAGTAGATTATCATTGGTTTAGAGGTACATCGTGACAAGATATGGGCATCCCCTTTTCTCAGCCAGGTGAGAACAAAGAAACCTGATTTCACGCCTAATCCTGGGGGATGCTGGGATCAAGGGTCAAAGGCTTTACTTGCCATGCTCAGGACTGAGCATGCTCTCTCCTAAGACAGCATTTACATTTTAATTATTCCCCTTGACCATAGATAGGTGTGGACTGCTACATCTCCCCCTTTTTGTTTTACATCAAAACAAAGATGTGCAATATCAAAATGGGTGATAAATCAAGAGATACAGAGAAGTTAATTGAAATGGGGAGCTGAGATGGCCCCTGATACTATTTTCCTTAGAAAAATCCTTACAGGAAAATATGAGACAGAAGAGACCAAGCGGAAGTAAGAATTCCGAGATAGAAAGCACATGGCCAAGAGTGGCGCTAGGACAGATAAAGAGAGACAGCAGGGAGAACTCCAAGGTTGCAGGAAACAGGAGAAAAAGCAGGGGGCCTCACCCCAGCCTTTATTGTGGATTGAGAGGTGATCAATGAATACGTGACATAGCAGGTAGTTCTTAACTTTGGTTGGATAGATAATATGAAGGTCGGAGTAGGTGGGGATTCTCCTGACATGAGCTTTTCAGAGGAATGAGGTTTGACAAGGTGAGGGCTAAGCCTTTGTGACTCAGACTCAGGAATTCTCTTGCCCTTAGAACTGCCGATATACTGATCAGGAATGGATCTGATCAAGTACTTAATACATCAACCATACTTCCATGCCTCGTAGGTTACATATCCCCCCCCTTTTTTTTTACAAAAATTAAATAAGAGGGTATCCTGTTAAAAAGAAATTGTAAACTTAATCAATAAACAGCAATACTAGTGAGCATAGTAGGATAATGAATCAAAAATGAATTCACAATCAAATATCAAAATGAAACGTCACTTAGCCATAATGCTGTAAAAATGATAAGAATGATCTTCATTTCCATTTAGCAAACTCAAGCATAACAATTTTCATCATCAAAGATCACAAGTAATAATATAAAATAATAAGAAAATGATCTTCACTCTTTAGTGATCCTGAATTAAGGTGATAGTCATCATAGGACAGGTGCATGGACATATCATATTACCCACGTATAGCCAGGATTATAAGAAGTTTTCAGATCTTCAATAGTTAAAGAAAAAGACTTTCTCTCGAGATGAGAGGGAATCCTTGTCTTTCCCTGGTTCTGATTATGTATATCCTTTGGGATATATAAGCCAAGATGCCTGTCACATAGACGTATGGTTGCAGGGTTGCTACCAGGGCGACCTGTGAATGAGGGTGTCTGTAACCTGGTAGTGGTGGTTACAAAAAGGGATTTTTCCTTTGTGGGTTGGGTCCCGAGAAGAAGGAGCAGGGAGTCTGAGAATATGGGTGAAGAATGACAGACAGAGACAAGGCAATCTAATAGATAGGGTAGGCGGGATCCCCGATGGTATTTTCCTTGGTCAAAGAATTAAAGGAAAATATGAGAAGCTTGCAGACATGTGGAAATGAGGATTCTGAGATAGAAAGCATGTGGCCAAGAGAGGCCTTAGTAAAGAGACAGTAGTGAAGCTTTAAGATTGCTTAAACAAGAGAGGGAATCACGCCTTTACCCCAGGCTTTCTTGGGAATAGCCAGGATCAATGACCAGGTAACAAAGCATAGATAATTCAGATTGGATGGGAAGGTAATGATGACAGCTTTTGGGCGTGTTGACCTCAACCGGCCCATTTACCAAGGAATACGAGTCTGCTCCAAATGTTAATGAGTTTGCATGTCTAGGTCAAGAGTCCACCCACAAATGTCAGAGTTCAAACCTTGTGTCTGAAGACACAATATCCATACATCAATTATATTTCTTAGATGTGAATATGCTTGGAATGCTACATATCCCCCCTTTTTGTATTAAAAAAATGAGATGAAGGGTGAGTGATATAAAAATATAAAAAAAATTGTGACTCAAATTAAAAATATGAAAATCATGTAGCATCATCAAATGATACTTCAAGTGATTCAAAATAGACACCCAAAAGATATTGCAAAAACTTGGGATGTAAAAAGTAAGTGTGATTGTCAACAACAATGAAGATTTTACTGTCAACTTATTAATAATTTGATAATGATGAAAATGATCTTCATATTTAGTAATCAAAATCAAAGATAAACGTCTCATAATAGGTTAAAAATAATGATAAAAAAGTAATAAGGAAATAATCTTACTTCAAAGTGTATGAAAAGAAAAACAACATAGGATAATCAAAATATTCAGAGAAAATAAAGTAAAAGAGCATCAAATCCCAATTGCTCAATTGAAATAAGAATGGATAAAGATACTCTTAAAAATACTTTCTCTCTTCCCCCCCCTTTTTTTGAATAGCATACCAAATAGATTAGCATCTTTTACATTTTTCAAACATTATTGCAAACATCAATTCAAGTATCAATATTCCCATGAACATTACATTTTGATTTGTTTTTGAAAGAACAAGAATGAAGCTAATGAAGTGACATGGCAACTTTTGGGTGCACATTTCTTATATAAGCCTTATGGTTATGTCCAAAAATAAAATTTCTGATTCATATATCAGGATCAGAGCATTAGTCGTACTTACAATGTACTTCTAGTATTTCAAAGAAAATATATGGGAAAAATATCTGAGAAAATGATCATGGAAAATGACCATAAAATGACTGCAAAATTTTAAACTAATGGCTCACCTTTCATGTGGCATAGCTGTAGCTGAGCCAAAGTGTCATGTCAGAATTGATATTCAAAAATGATTTCCATTTCCCTAATCGATGTTGACCAAGATTGACCTTGTAAAATTTTTACACAACTATAAATGCAACAATTAGTGCAAATTCTTAACAAGTACCAATATTCCCATAAACATTTCACTCTGATTTGTTGTTTAAATAACAGGAATGAAGATAATGAAGTGCCATGGCAACTTCTGGCTGCATATTTCTTATATCAGCCTTACTGAAATCTCTACTTCTGTATAAAAGAACCATTCAATATAACCAAGAATATAACATTGGCAATGTTTGAAAAATTCATTCTACCATACCAGTGTTTGGGTTCATTAGAAGCTTAAGTTGCTTTTCACGTAGAAGCAATTTCTACTGCTTCTTGTTCACATAGAATTTGATGTAACTTCTTAATTTCTTGTAAATGTAAAACATCCAATGTGCTCTTTCTACAAGCTTATCAGTGCCAATCCCCGCCCCCCCCAATCTTTAAATATACACTCCAAAGGGGAAACTTAGTGTATACTTTGCCTCTGTCCCATGGAGGTGTAGAATAGCCTATTCCACAGAGCTGAGTCAACAACTGTGAGTCCACAGTGGCTGTCCAACCTTGAGCACTCACTTTATCACAGAGGCTAGACTTCCCACAGACCACAATGTTTTCCAGTATTAGAAGGGGAAAATGATAGACCCCAAATCCAGAGGCCTGCCTGAACCTCTGGGGCTGTTGGGAGCCAGCATGAAAGAGTTCCCATAAAGACTTCACCCCAAAAGATGGGGGTTTTTAGGAGTAAGGTCCAAAAAGGGTATTAACATGGAACCACACCAATGGCGGTTGGCGCATAATATCTATATAGGTATTGTCAGGAACATCATCTATACATAGATGTAGATGACAGTTTTCAATAACTTAGGTTCCTACTTAAAAATGTCAAAGTACATTCTGCCTGACATTTCATCCTTTTTTTTGTAAGAGTTAGATCAGGACCATCTGTCCATCCTAAATCCCTGGGCTGCGTCTCCTGCTTTAAACATAATTTTTTTTTGTTGTCAGGGTTACTAGGTCTATGCTGTGGATGAGAAATTCTATCTCCTTCTCCTAAGAGAGTCATACCAAAGTCTATACCCTTGTATAATAGTAGCATTTCTTACAATACAAATCGGAATCTTACAATGCTTGCAAAATAAATTCCTTTTGACAGTATATAGCATCGACATATAAAACGAAAGGCATACAGTAGTGTCTGAACAACTGTGGCTATTCTTTTTTGATCCCATGGTCAAGTCTTTGGAGTGTGGGATCTTTGTGGTGGTATCTATACCAAATAGATGAGCATCTTTTACATTTTTCAAACATTTGTGCAAACATCAATTCAAGTATTAACATTCCCATGAACATTACATTTTGATTTGTTGCATTAATATGCCTTATATAAAGTTTCTGAACTTCAGTTAGGATTTTTAAACAATTTCTGCTCATTTCCATCCTTGCTGACCTCATGCCGTGTTTAAAAAATAATAGTTCCTACATATTTAAAATTTGAATGTATTAGAAAATTCTCTAAAGCATATACCAATTCATGCTGGTCATTTAAACACTTGCACTTAGTATTAACTTTGCTTTTGACCAATTCCAGTCCTTGGGATAAAACCTTATAACCTAATTCAGGCTATGGGCATTGAAACCCTGACTTCTAGAGACAGATAAGACCTTCATCCCTGAAGGCTTCTTTTCTTATGCAGCCTGCCCCAGTCCCCACAGAACTCTGCAAGCCAAAACAGCATTAAGGAGGCTAAGGATAGCCCCCTGCAAACAGGAAGCAGGAGTTCTAGCTTTTGCTATAGCATGCAAAACTATTGGAAGCTCTCACCATTATAGAGCTGATTAAGACCCTTCATCAGCAAAATTTTTACACTAGATGATTGGAAATTAAGAAAAGTATTACCTGCTGTTAAGAGCAAATGGATTCTTATTAAAATGCTACATTAAACAAGGAGGATTGACTTATCTCTCAGTCTTTTGCCCTTCCCTTCACTTATGATACTTACAATATACTTAACTCACTTCCTTTAACTGACTTATCTATCGTTGCTATCTTTCCCCTGCCTGTTGCTGCAGAAACTGACAGAAATATTCCATGTCAACCTCTGCTTCCACCCATGCTTAATGTAGTATTATGATCATTTTGAATTTATAGAAATAAGCAGGTAGAAAGGCTTCTCTAACAAAAATCAGTAATGATTCTAATAGTGCAGGCTCAGACTTAATTCAGGCTATGGGCATTAAAATCCTGACTTCTATAGAAATTCAAAGCAGAATAATTCATATTGTGAATCAAGTTCCTTTGACTAAAGAATCCGGGGCTAGATAACACTCAGACCTACAGGTCCTAAGGCAAAATCATTCTTATCAATTCAATATGAGTTTATCACAAGGAATTTCTCTACTTGAACATTGCTTATTTCCAAAGTTGGGCAAGGCACAAGCCACAAAACGTAAAAGAAACTCATGTGCCATAACTCTGTGTTACCTATTAGAAATTATCTAGCACAGGTAAATTGTGAAAGCTTAATAAGCAATGGTTAAACGCAGAACAAAACTTTAGGTTAAAGTGTGCTTTGAGGAGAGAATTCCTCACAAAAGGACTATGAGATCTTATCAAAGCATGAAAACCATCTCTCCAAAACCTAAAGGAAGACCAGCTTTAAGAAAAGGAGAGCACATGTTTGCCCTAACTATTAGGAAGCAAACAGGCATTTTTGCTCTCAAGAAAACAGCCAGAGCAAAAGGCTTTTTTTTTTTTATCAGCAAAACTCTCCAGCAGTTTAGCATATCTCAAAGAAACAAGCTTTTTAAAACACAGCCAGAGAATGCAGGAGGACTCTTGTTTAAACGTAAAGGTATAAACCTGATATGTCTTTCAAACAGATCTTTGCTAAGACATGGTATTACCATGAAGCAAAGTTTAAAAATTAAATCGTCTTAATTGGGATTAGACATGGCAAATTTATATAGGAATGTCTGATTATATTTCTTGATAGGAAAAGTTTTACAGTTAGAAATCTTTATCCGGATTTTGTCACATGCTACAAGAGATATTTTATCTGTAATCATATTTTAAAATGAATTATAGTATAATTGTAGGTTAAATACCAAGATATAAACACTATTTTTCCAAGGCTTTTAGAGGTAAATCCACATGGACTCTTGCAACCATGTGACTCACTGCCACAAGTATTTGGATGTGGAAAGGAAATTTCATCCAGCAGTTTGATCAATTGATCCTGCCATATAGAGGGCAATACTCCTACACCTCAGGTTACAAGTTTTTATGACTAGTATTGAATATTATCAAAAGCAAAATTAACAACCAGTGCCATTTTTTAACTGCCTAGCATCAATTGGCATATGCTTTAGAGAAATTTCTAATAGATTCAAATTTTAAATATGTTGGTATCATTACATTTTCAAACTGGACATAAGGTCAGCAAGGATAAAACCTAGCAGCCAATATTTAAAAACCTGAATGAAGTTCAAAATTGTATGTAAGCCACATTATTGCAACTTTATCCAAAAGGCAAATTATTGAGAATCATTCAATCTCAAAAGAATATAGCATCAATTCTAAATATGAGACACATTCTCAACATTGCAAGGCATCAAAGTAAAAACAGTGCTGGAAGGATTCAAATTGTTAATCAGCAGTAATTTATGAAGGTTAAGAATTAATTTGTTCACCAGCAACAATGCCTTATGTGTGGTTTAGAATCGGCGACACTACCACTTATTCAAATTGCATATATCGATCCTGAGCATGATTGCAGTCTAAAAGCAATTACTAGTATCCAAGCTCAAATATTACTTGTGCAACGTGGTCCATTTTGGCAACAGAATTTTGTAAAACTCATAGGTAAAATTGATAATTCCATTCATATTATCAAAATCTTTTCAGTCATGAATTTAAATTGGATAGATTAAAAATAATAACATCACGGCAATTGCTGTGCTTCCATTTACTGCATCTATTTAGGGTACGGCAGCTATTGATGCATGCACAGTATAAGTTTATACAAAAGCAAAAGTTACATGCAGGTAGGGATGAGACAGCTGTCCCTTTTAGAGCACGTTCACTATTCTCCTTGGTCCTCACCATGTCCTGGGTAAATATGCAGTACATAGGGATGACCCTTATTGGTTAATGACAAGGCATAGGTGTGGATTCACTTAACCAGGCGAGAACAAAGAAACTTGTTTTCCCGCCTAACCTGGGTGAAGCTGGGGTCAAGGGTCAGAGGCCTTCCCAGCCATGAGCAGTGCTGAGCATGCTCAAGACTGAGCATGCTCTCTTTTAAGGCAATCTGCACATACCAACTGTTCCCCTTGCCCATAGCTAGGGGTGGACTGCTACATCTCCCCCTTTTTGTTTTACACACAAATGAATAGTGTAATATCAAAATGTAGCAACATCACAGCATTAACAAATACAAACACTCTGGTGCATAATCATATTCTGATATAGAGATGAAAAACCCACCCTGATTGTATAACTTAGATATAACAATCCAGAGTGAACATGTAATGTACCCTTTAAGACAATAATCATCATTACATGTTGGATAGTAATACCCATTTGTGCTGCAGGTGGACAGCATTCCTTATACTGTCATAACATTCCCAATTATACCCTTTTGATATTTGATCACATTTGGCTAATATGGAAGAATTCCAATAAAATGATTGTCAGGTTACACGTTGTACCAGTACCATTCAAAATTTTCAAGCATGTAATAGTTCGATCTTTTACCAAATACCCATATATCCCTAGAACAGAATATCTGTCAGTGACTCAATGATATTCTTCTGCATGTACGTTGTTTTTCATTCAAGTACATGTGTGTGGATAGTGTGTTAAACCTGCCTATAGGGCAATCATAGCTTTTACAATCCATGTGCTGCATTTCTGGTGTCCTGTGCCAGACCCCTCTGCCATCTGTCCTTCTTCTGGGCAGATTGTCTTGCCATCAGATGCTCTTGATCATCTTCCATGGACTTCATGTATCTGAGAAAGTAAACAGAAAACCTCGACCCCAAATGACAGCCTCATTGGGTCTCAGAGAGTTAGGAAGTGACAGAACATCTATACCTTCAGGTTTTGAACCTTGGGGCTCAGGAATTCCCTTGATCTCTATTTACCCTAGCTTGCCTGTAAGCCATGAGCTATGCAATTCAGCCCTTGCATTGCTGTTAAAAGCCCTGCTATTCCAAGCTGTGTGGAATAGACAGTAGTGCACAGATATTCATAAAATCTGTCATCACTTTGCTCACTTCTTCATTTGAGCTTGAACCCTAAACCAGGAGAGTCAGTATCTCCCATCACTTTTCACAGTTCACCCTTTGTGCCAGGAGCATGCTGAAATGCACCTTTTGCTCCAAAATATACAGTGGATGCCTATCAGAGGTGAAATTAATCCCCCACAGTTTGCATTGATAAGCGATATCCCCTGCTTGTTCAGGATATAGATGTACAATAGACTTTGCAAAGCAGCAGGTATAGATGCTTAAATAGTTGCTTTTTCAAACCCATAATCATAAACATGTCCTACTAGAAATCACTTATGATTTGACCCGTGTGTGCTGGGATCTTAAGTCTTTGTTTGCCTGCACACACTTTTTGCTATTTGAAAAAGTTTCCCATTGTGCAGTTATTAAAATTATAGCATTGCCTTATGCTGTACAAGTATGCACAGAATTATCAAACAGTTGCACAGGAGTTGTTGTATCAGAACTACTGCAATGAACTCCATCACTGAAAAGATCTTAATACTGTGACTAAACTCATTACTTTCATCTGCTAAGTCTGCAAATCTTCACTGCAGAAATAAAGCAAATTGGGCCAGGAACCTTTGAACTTGCATTATTATCATGGGTCTCTTTTCAGTCTCATGAGCAGCTTCAATATCTGCCATTTGAATACATGCTAGTATTGCCTCTCTCAAGGCCTTCCTTCATAAATCTCTGTACTGAGTAACAGATTCCTCGCTAACTTTAATAATGAGCCGCCGGTAAACCGATTGAATCCTTCTGACCATGCTTTGACTCTGCTGAGCATGTGTCTTAGTGTCCATAGTAAAAGCTATTCTAGTGAGGAATCGTTTGCTTTCTGGATACAGGTACATTAATATGCCCACTAAAACGTTTCAGAACTGCATACAGGTTGTTTGAATAAGCTCTGCTCAATATTGTTGCTCTCATGACCTGCTTAGAAAAGTGTTAATCATTCCTCCATAGTTCAAATTAGAAAGCCTTATGAATTCCTTTAAATCGTATTCCAAGTCATGCTTAGTATGTCTCAGTATTCAATTTTCCTTCTAGCCAATTGCAGCGTTTGTAATAAAAAACTTGGAGCCTCAGTTGCTCTGATGATCTCTTCCACGTGGCTCAAGCCACGTGGCCGGTAGAGAAAAAACATTTCAAGCTGCTTCAGATTGAAGCCCAAACCTTAAAAATGTTCTGTTTGCACTTTCATTACCTCGTGATTTATACCAAAATTTCTCTACAGATAAACATTTCTAGTCCTGAGATTCTGTGGCACATAACAAAGTCAGAGAAAGATTTTTAATTCTCCTTTTTTGACTTCCTTCATCAAAAAATATGAGCAGACATTCCTTCATAATTCTGCCTGCATCCAGCCTAAATGAAAGCGGTTCAAATGCCCAGATCTCACTTCCCTGTGCTTCTTATCACTTGCAATCAGCCAGGTACAGCCGCCTTTCCCTGGCCTGACCTCAAACAAAAGAGTTCCTAGGACCCTTTTCAAATGCTAAATGAGTGCAGGGGCTTGCCTTTTGTTTGTTTGTTTTTAATCTTCTGCCTTTGGTTACAGAATGGCAATATCTTTTTCCAACCTGGGCTGTTCGGAATTGAACCTAATGCAGGATTATTACCTCGATTCATTAATTTTGCTGAGACCTGCGGTGGTATTAGGAAAAGTTTTTTGTTTTTTATCCCTTTAGCCAAGTGATAGCCAAGGGCCCTTTAAGTGCCCTGCTTGAGTCAAAGCAGTTACTTCCGGAGAAGCCTTTCAAAGGCAGGCCAGGAATCTGCCTGGGAAGATGAGCTGGCTCCTGGCTTCCTGTCTGCTAGCCTTTCCCACTAGGGCTAACCTGCCTGTTTTGGCCTATGAATAGCCCTCCTGCGTCTTCCTCTGGGTTCTTCAGTAGTCCCGCCTGCTGGGTGTGCTGGTCAGCTCCCTGGGCAGGCCTGCCCCTGAAAGCTGCCCCCTCCCTCTCAATTGCCCGCCTCCCACACTGCCCCTCCTCTCCCTGGGGGACACCCACCAGAAAGTCCCCTCCTTCAGTAGCCCCACTCCCAGGTCCCCAACTTCCTCAGGTGCTCAGCTCCCCCTCCCCCACCCCCTTCGCCTCTTGGTCTCCCTCTTGAGGCCACGTATTGGTACTGCATCCCAGGAGGGGTTTTATTTGTAATGGGTTTGAAATAAGCTTTTAGAGCTCTGTGCAAGTCCCTTCTTGGACACCAAGGCACGTACACGTCCTGACGTCATAGGCATAAATATGAGTGGACCTTGGCCGTGAGTGGCCCACTTTGCCTTAGAGCAGTCACACACCTGCCTTCCACCCTGTGCTCTCAGTATTCTCCTTCCATAGCGGATGCAGAAATGATTAAGGAAGTTCTTTCTGCTCTCCCGCTGCCTGAAGCCCTCGCTCTAGTTCACTGCTGTGCCCATAGAGGTGGCACTGACCCTGTCTCCAGGGGACATGACTGAGCAGATGCTGCTGCCAAGCTAGCAGCCATAGGAGGGCCTGAATTACTTTGAACATTAACCACCACTGATGACTTAAATTGATCACTTTCCTATAATGAAAAGGAAGTGGAGAAATGGAGAGGAAAATTCAAAGCAAAGCAAATTCATGGAGTGTGGGTGTCATCTGAAGGAAAGCCCCTGCTCCCTAGAAGTTTCCATCACCAAATTTGCCCATGTGTTCATCATAAGGGCCACTTTGGTACCCCGGGCATGGTGGACTCTGTTAAGAGAGTCTGGCTGGCCCCTGGTATAACTACCGGAGCCTCTAAAGTGTGTTCATCCTGCTCTCCTGCCAGGCAGATCACCAACACGCCTTTGGTGGAAAAGCCTTTGGTGGGCGTCCTCTGGCTTACACACCTTTTGAGCGTTCTTTGTAAGGGAAGTGTCTCCTTAGGAGTGGTGTCGACCGAGGATCTGGAGGGATAGAGGCGGCAAACACAAGTCCTGTGTGACCCTGGAGGCATGACCCTCCCCTGCAAGCATGCCCATTCCTCCAGCCATGCATCCCTCCTCACCTCAAAAGGGGGAAAGTGTTGTTCCTGGCAACATCAGGCCGACCTTGGCCTTGCAGGGATGAGACAGCTGTCCCTTTTACTGGCGTGTTCACTATTCTCCTTGGTCCTCACCATGTCCTGGCTAGGTCTGTGAAAGGAGTGAAGCAGGTACAGAAGGCACGAGATGCTGCTGCCTGGCTGGCTGGCTGACTGCGTGCTGGCATCAGTGCCTGCTTAGATAGAGAGATGGCTGGAACCTGTAGGGTAGCCTGGTCACTCTTGGGCTCCACTTGTATCTTGTGTTCTTGGGTCTCCCTCAGAATGGGATGCCACAGAGCGGTCAGCTATAGCAGAAAGAGCAGCAGCAGCAGCAGGAGTGTTATGGCAGCTCTTCTGTTCCATGTCTAGGACTTCTGCCTTTTGGGTTGAAGGTGTAATGTCCAGGTCTGGCTCTGATTCCATGGTGGATACACACACACACACACACACACACACACACACACACACACACATGGTAATGCAACACACAAGAGGTACTTTATTGAGCAAAATATAGCTTGGTGCTGAGCACCTAAAGTACTGTCTCCAAGGCTATGATTTGTAGGCTTTTTATACACTTTAAGGTAGGGGGAGTAGGAGGAATTCCTGGGGTGCGGGGAGTGAACAGGAACTCCTGGGGCTGGGGTCCTGAAACCCAGGTGCCAAAATGGAAGACACAGCAATCTTAGTCTTTGGTACCCATTTGTTTCTCGTATGGTCATGGTGACCGAGATTAGGTCAGTGAATCCTGAGATGATATATCTTTGTGAAACCTGGGATAAGAGTCCGACCCGCGGCTGCTACATAATGTATTTCCTTAGTGGGTTTGTGCTCGAGAAGGAGAAAGGAGTCGGGGAAAATGGGTGATAAATCAAGAGACACAGAGAAGGGAATTGAAATGGGGAGCTGCGATGGTTCCTGATACTATTTTCCTTAGAAAAATCATGAAAGGAAAATCTGAGACATAAGAGACGGCGTGGAAGTAAGAATTCTAAGATAGAAGGCACGTGGCCAAGAGTGGAGCTAGTAAAGATAAAGAGAGACAGCAGGGAGAACTCCAAGGTTGCAGGAAACAGAGAAAAAGCAGTGGGCCTCACCCCAGCCTTTATTGTGTATTGAGAGGTGATCAATGAATACGTGACATAGCAGGTAGTTCTTAACTTTGGTTGGATAGACAATGAGAAGGTCAGAGTAGGTGGGGATTCTCCTGACATGAGCTTTTCAGAGGAATGAGGTTTGACAAGGTGAGGGCTAAGCCTTTGTGACTCAGGCTCAGGAATTCTCTTGCCCTTAGAAGTGCCGATACATTAATCATGAATGGATCTGATCAAGTACTTAATACATCAACCGTACCCCCATGCCTGGTAGGTTATATTTCCACCCCCCCCCCTTTTTTTACAGAAATAAAATAAGAGGGTATCCTGTTACAATGAAATTGTAAACTTAATCAACAAACAGCAATACTAGTGAGCGTAGTCAGATAAAGAATCAAAAATGAATTCACAATCAAATATCAAAATGAAGTGTAACTTAGCAATACTGCTGTAAAAATGATAAGAATGATCTTCATTTCCATTTAGCAAAGTCAAGCATAACAATTTTCATCATCAAAGACCACAAGTAATCATATAAAATAAGAAGAAAATGATCTTCACTCCTTAGTGATCCTGAATTAATGTAATAGTCATCATAGGACAGGTGCATGGCATATCATATTACCCACGTATAGCCAGGATTACAAGAAGTCGTCAGATCTAAAATAGTTAAAGAAAAAGACTTTCTCTCGAGATGAGAGGGAATCCTTGTCTTTCCCTTGTTCTGATTATGCATACCCTTTGGGATATATTGAAGCTCTCTCAGAGGGGAGAGGAACTTCAAGGTAGAAAGATAGGGACAGGATAGAAGTTTTAGATACCACGAGGGGGATGAAGGAGTCAAAGTAGAGATATGAAGTGGCCAGAATGAGTCTTTATTAATTGTCAATGAGCCACAGCTAAGCTCTGATCAAAGGACCCTTCTGAAGGCTTTTACCAGTGCAGAGATCCATATTTAATACCACACAGGTCAGAGAGATGAATAGAGAAAGCTTAAAGATGGAGCTTGGCCAGAAGCCAAGCTCCTGCAAGGACAGCCATCAGCTAGCCTGAAAAAGAAGGAGAGAGAGAGAGAGGTGGAGCTTGCTGGGCTACAAATACCTTTAGCTACGCAGTAGATAGGGATGACGTTATTGGTTAATGACAAGGCATAGGTGTGGATTCTCTTAACCAGGCGAGAACAAAGAAACTTGTTTTCCCACCTAACCTGGGGGAAGCTAGGGTCAAGGGTCAGAGGCCTTCCCAGCCATGAGCAGTGCTGAGCATGCTCAAGACTGAGCATGCTCTCTTTTAAGGCAATCTGCACATACCAACTGTTCCCCTTGCCCATAGCTAGGGGTGGACTGCTACATCTCCCCCTTTTTGTTTTACACACAAATGAATAGTGTAATATCAAAATGTAGCAAAATCACAGCATTAACAAATACAAACACTCTGGTGCATAATCATATTCTGATATAGAGATGAAAAACCCACCCTGATTGTATAACTTAGATATAACAATCCAGAGTGAACATCAGCATAAACTGATTCAGTGATCAGTCTTAAAAATCCCAAACTGATCTTTCTATCTGCCTGTCTGCATTTCTGGATCAATGCAACACTCTTAGTAGATATAAAATGTTAAGAAAATAATTTCCACGCTACTGATCCTGGTCTAATGAGGTAGAATTCTATGGCTCACATGACAGGTGCAATAATCAAACACGCCACCTTTCACAGTCTGGACTATCAGAAGTTGTCCACCTTTTTAGCAGTTAGCAAAATACTATCTCTGGAGATGAAGGATAAGTCCTTCCTTTCTCTCCTACTGATACTGCATCTTGGGGATCTTTCCGTGCTCACTGCCAGATGCCTGCCACATAGGAAACTGGTTGGTAGCTCGATGCCAGGACATTCAGCGACTGAGGGTGTCAGTACGCCAAGTGTCTGCATTTCCCAACATCAAACATCCATTTCATATGGAAAGTGTATAATCGTGGCTGAGGCTGTCTGGTCCACAACGAAAGCTTCATTATGATTCCCCTTACATGCAATCAGACATCACTCTCCAGAATGGTCATCTGAAAATTAACAATTGCTGTCATGTTCTCATGTCTACCGACTGTTAGGTGACTGCAATTCTAGAAATGTTTGCACCTTCATCATTCTGGATCAGAGCATCACTAGTAATTTCCCAGTACTTAAAAATTCTGGCAATAATTGTGCAACAGAAAAATCAAAGTTGAATACTTGAAAATGAATCAAAAGTGTTCTCTCAAATGAACATACTGATATCTATAAGATTCCTCTCCCTTTTCTTTTTTGTTTGTGTGTTGGGAGAGATCCCTTCAAAGAAAAACATCCTCTCTGAACAATTCTGGAGGATCATGTTATCACATGTCAAATGATCGTAGAAAATTGATCCTAGGAACCTGATCCCAAAATTAATACAAGATTCTAGACTCTTGGCTCACAGTCTATGTGGTATCCTTGAAACTGAGCCAATGTAAAATATCAGAACTTATATTCCCAATGATTTCTAATTCCTGATCTAAATAGATCAACATTCGCCTTGTATATGAACATAATTTTGCACCATTACAGGCTTTGCAAAAACATTAATACATCAATCACAGTGCAATTTTTAACAAATACCAATATTCCCATACACTTTACATTCTGATTTGTAGCTTAAATAACCATGATGGTGATAATGAAGCAATATTTCAAGTTCTGACTGCATATTCCGTGTGTCTTCCTTATTGAAATCTCTGCTTGAATAACTAAACCCATCAATATGATAACCAAGCCTATACCATTATCAATATTTGCAAAATTCATTTCTCCAAACCAATGTTTGGGTAAATAGAAGCTTAAGTAGTTTTCCATGTAGAAACAATTTCTACAGTTTCTTGTACCTATAGAATTTGATATAGCTTTTTCATTCCTAGTTGTTAGTGTATAATATTCAATGTGCTTTTTCTACAAGCTTATCTGTGCCTATTTTGTCATGTTTTCAATCCATACTCCAAAACAGTAAAACTTAGATTATACCTTGCCCTTGCTCCATGTCTTTGTGTAATAAAATTTTTTCCACCTAGGAGAGACAATGACTGCGCGTCCACAGAAATTGTCAAACCTAGAGTCCCCAGTTTGCTCCTGAGGTCTTACTTCCATATACCAGAACGTCTTTCAGTATATGAAGGGGAAGCCAATAGATCCCGAATCCAGCGGCCGTCTGAATTCTGGGATTGTTGGAGGAGAGCAAGACATTTTTCCTATTAAGATATTACCCACAAAGACAGGGTATCAGGAGTAATGGTTAACAATGGTATTAACACTTAACTACATCTATGGTAGTCAGCCCTTAATGTCTATCCTGGTATTGTCAGGAACATAATCTTTGCCTGGATGTCAGTGATCTCTTACAATAACTCAGGTTCCTGATTAAGGATTTCCTAGTGTCTTTTCCCTGATCTCTCATCCTTTCTTGAGAGTAACATCAGTGTCATCTGTCCATTAACCATGAGTGAGCAGTATTTCCTGCTTAGCACCTCATTTTGGTTGTCAGAGGTATCAGATCTATGCTATGAACGAAAGTTTTCTATCTCCTACTCTTTGGAGAGTCATACCGAGGTCTAGACCCTTGTTGATAACAGCATTTCTTACAATACAAGTGGTAGATTTACAATGCATACAATATACATTCCTGTTGACAGTATCATATACAAAATACAGGGTATACATTAGTAGCTAGACAATTTGTAGCTAATTCATCTCAATGCCATAGCAAAGCCTTTGGAGTGTGGGACATATCTGGTGTCTTGTACAGACAGGAGTGTGATTTAGTCCTTCTGAATTAGCATCCTCGATGTTGCTCTGGGTACCACATCTCAATGGATGTCAGCATGACAAGTGTCCATGAGTGGTCTCATAGCCAATGTCTCTAATAGTGTAATGTCATTGTTCTGGAGTGATATCAGTCACCAGAGAAGTGTCCTTCCAGCATGCCTGGATTGTGGCTGGCATGCAGATAGCTGATGCCATCACCTTCTGTCTGCTTCTCTTCCTGGTCTGTGTCAGCTGGCATGAAGCATGACGTGGGTGACCAGATGTTTTCATTATCTGTGAACATACAAACAAGACCTCAGCCCAAAGTTATCATCCCCTTGGGTCCCTTACAGTCTTAATATCTCAATCATATTCAACCCAATTCAGGTATCTCACACAATGTGATCTTTATCATTACCTTCAATACTGATTATTGCATAGCTTTAACTTATATTCCTTCTGGGCTGTAGAAGAGATAGATGATTAGTGATACCATATCCACCTCTTTCCTTACGAAAGTGGAACAGTCACAGCTAAACAAAATTGACTGCTAGATAAGTCTGATTCTAATAAAAACCTGTTGTTTGCAAATATAATGTACCCTTTAAGACAATAATCATCATTACATGTTGGATAGTAATACCCATTTGTGCTGCAGGTGGACAGCATTCCTTATACTGTCATAACATTCCCAATTATACCCTTTTGATATTTGATCACATTTGCCTAACATGGAACAATTCCAATAAAATGATTGTCAGGTTACACGTTGTACCAGTACCATTCAAAATTTTCAGGCATGTAATAGTTCGATCTTTTACCAAATACCCATATATCCCTAGAACAGAATATCTGTCAGTGACTCAATGATATTCTTCTGCATGTACGTTGTTTTTCATTCAAGTACATGTGTGTGGATAGTGTGTTAAACCTGCCTATAGGGCAATCATAGGCTTTACAATCCATGTGCTGCATTTCTGGTGTCCTGTGCCAGACACCTCTGCCATCTGTCCTTCTTCTGGGCAGATTGTCTTGCCATCAGATGCTCTTGATCATCTTCCATGGACTTCATGTATCTGAGAAAGTAAACAGAAAACCTCGACCCCAAATGACAGCCTCATTGGGTCTCAGAGAGTTAGGAAGTGACAGAACATCTATACTTTCAGGTTTTGAACCTTGGGGCTCAGGAATTCCCTTGATCTCTATTTACCCTAGCTTGCATGTAAGCCATGAGCTATGCAATTCAGCCCTTGCATTGCTGTTAAAAGCCCTGCTATACCAAGCTGTGTGGAATAGACAGTAGTGCACAGATATTCATAAAATCTGTCATCACTTTGCTCACTTCTTCATTTGAGCTTGAACCCTAAACCAGGAGAGTCAGTATCTCCCATCACTTTTCACAGTTCACCCTTTGTGCCAGGAGCATGCTGAAATGCACCTTTTGCTCCAAAATATACAGTGGATACCTATCAGAGGTGAAATTAATCCCCCACAGTTTGCATTGATAAGCGATATCCCCTGCTTGTTCAGGATATAGATGTACAATAGACTTTGCAAAGGAGCAGGTATAGGTGCTTAAATAGTTGCTTTTTCAAACCCATAATCATAAACATGTCCTACTAGAAATCACTTATGATTTGGCCCGTGTGTGCTGGGATCTTAAGCCTTTGTTTGCCTGCACACACTTTTTGCTATTTGAAAAAGTTTCCCCTTGTGCAGTTATTAAAATTATAGCATTGCCTTATGCTGTACAAGTATGCACAGAATTATCAAACAGTTGCACAGGAGTTGTTGTATCAGAACTACTGCAATGAACTCCATCACTGAAAAGATCTTAATACTGTGACTAAACTCATTACTCTCATCTGCTAAGTCTGCAAATCTTCACTGCAGAAATAAATCAAATTGGGCCAGTAACCTTTGAACTTGCATTATTATCATGGGTCTCTTTTCAGTCTCATGATCAGCTTCAATATCTGCCATTTGAATACATGCTAGTATTGCCTCTGTCAAGGCCTTCCTTCATAAATCTCTGTACTGAGTAACCGATTCCTCGCTAACTTTAATAATGAGCCGCCGGTAAACCGATTGAATCCTTCTGACCATGCTTTGACTCTGCTGAGCATGTGTCTTAGTGTCCATAGTAAAAGCTATTCTAGTGAGGAATCGTTTGCTTTCTGGATACAGGTACATTAATATGCCCACTAAAACGTTTGTGAACTGCATACAGGTTGTTTGAATAAGCTCTGCTCAATATTGTTGCTCTCATGTCCTGCTTAGAAAAGTGTTAATAATTCCTCCATAGTTCAAATTAGAAAGCCTTATGAATTCCTTTAAATCGTATTCCAAGTCATGCTTAGTATGTCTCAGTATTCAATTTTCCTTCTAGCCAATTACAGCGTTTGTAATAAAAAACTTGGAGCCTCAGTTGCTCTGATGATCTCTTCCACGTGGCTCAAGCCACGTGGCCAGTAGAGAAAAAACATTTCAAGCTGCTTCAGATTGAAGCCCAAACCTTAAAAATGTTCTGTTTGCACTTTCATTACCTCGTGATTTATACCAAAATTTCTCTACAGATAAACATTTCTAGTCCTGAGATTCTGTGGCACATAACAAAGTCAGAGAAAGATTTTTAATTCTCCTTTTTTGACTTCCTTCATCAAAAACTATAAGCAGACATTCCTTCATAATTCTGCCTGCATCCAGCCTAAATGAAAGCCATTCAAATGCCCAGATCTCACTTCCGGGTGCTTCTTATCACTTGCAATCACCCAGGTACAGCCGCCTTTACCTGGCAGGATCTCAAACAAAAGAGTTCGTAGGACCCTTTTCAAATGCTAAATGAGTGCAGAGGCTTGCCTTTTGTTTGTTTGTTTTTAATCTTCTGCCTTTGGTTACAGAAGAGCAATATCTTTTTCCAACCTAGGCTGTTTGGAATTGAACCTAATTCAGGATTATTTCCTTGATTCATTAATTTTGCTGAGACCTGCGGTGGTATTAGGAAAAGTTTTTTGTTTTTTATCCCTTTAGCCAAGTGATAGCCAAGGGCCCTTTAAGTGCCCTGCTTGGATTCAAAGCAGTTACTTCAGGAGAAGCCTTTCAAAGGCAGGCCAGGAATCTGCCTGGGAAGATGAGCTCGCTCCTGGCTTCCTGTCTGCTAGCCTTTCCCACTAGGGCTAACCTGCCTGTTTTGGCCTATGAATGGCAGCCTGGCTCTCCCAGCTTTTGTCTGGGGAGCCGGTAAATTTGACTTTGCACTTTCCTGATGAAATCTTCCCTCCTGCTTTTGCTTTTCCCAGTTGCTCCTTTCGAAATCCACTAGGCGCCAGCACCTCCCTGTTGCAGACTGAGAGTTCTCAAGTTCTCATCGCCCCTAGTGAGGGTTTTGCTGGGTCAGATTCTCTTTTTTCTTCCCCTCCCCCTCAGACCGCTCCTCAGGTGTTTCTTAACCTCTGGAGATCCAGGGCGGGGAGAGGAGGCCTGGGCACAGCATGGTACTAGCAGGCCCAGGTGGGGGAGGGAAAAGGCACTCCCCCCCCCCAGAGACAGTTTGAGAATCCTGCTCTGACCGACCACATGCTTTTGTTAGGGTCCTTTTAGCGGTCCAAAGGAACATAACAGACGATGCAATCCGCTCAGAGAGGTAGTTTACTGTAACACACTTCACAGGGCAGGGAGGAGCCCAAAGGGAGTTCCTCCCCCAAGCAATTTTTAAGGCAGGCTTATATACCCTTGGGACTGACCATGGAGCTTACCGAGGCTCAATGTGGCTATCACACAGGGTTCCTTGGCCTAGGAAGGGTGCTTATCTACACCAGGTTCTTTGGCCTAGTTCCCTTTCATTCCATACTTTTTTTTTTTCTCAGCAGCTTGGAGTCCCTGGGGTCCCTGGTTGTTGGGTGATTATCATGGCTGGGGTCAAAGGTCAGAGGCCTTCCCAGCCATGAGCAATACCGAGGATGCTCAAGACTGAGCATGCTCTCTTTTAAGGCAATCTGCATATACCAACTGTTCCCCTTACCCATTGCTAGGGGTGGACTGCTCCATCTCCCCCTTTTTGTTTTACACACAAATGAATAGTGTAATATGAAAATGTAGTGTTAAGGTCTAGGATTTCACCCACCACCATGGAAGTCCACAAACAATGCAAACTGGCAGAGAAAGGCCATTTATTGAACTGATACGCTTCAGTGGGAACCTCTATCCTCAGAGTTCCGAGTTGCTTCTGACAGGCTGGGCTTTTTATACTTTTCTGTAGGTACCTTACCATCCTTGGAATTTTGCCTGCACGTATGGCCCTCATCTGCTTCCTACTATTCTTGGAGCTTTGACAATTCTATATTGTTGGGGTCCCCCTGACCTGTTGTTTGACATATTTGTTGGGCTCTTCCTGGCCTTTATCTGGTATATACTGCAGCTGGCGGTTTGGCATATTTATGGTTCTGACAAGTTTCTCAAGGCTGACCAGCTCATTAGGCCTTCCTGCTAGGATTTGGTATATTTACGGTTCTGACAGGTCAGCTTGTTAGGCCCTCAAGTTTGGCCATTTTCCGGCCTCCCTCAGTAGCAACATCACAGCATTAATAAATACAAACACTCTGGTGCATAATCATATTCGGATACAGGATGAAAAACCCACCCTGATTGTATAACTTAGATATACCAATCCAGAGTGAACCTCAGCATAAACTGGTTCAGTGATCAGTCTTAAAAATCCCAAACTGATCTTTCTATCTGTCTGTCTGCATTTCAGGATCGATGCAAGAGTCTTAGTAGATATAAAATGTTAAGAAAATAATTTCCACACTACTGATCCTGGTCTAATGAGGTAGAATTCTATGGCTCACATGACAGGTGCAATAATCAAACACGCCACCTTTCACAGTCTGGACTATCAGAAGTTGTCCGCCTTTTCAACAGTTAGCAAAATACTATCTCTGGAGATGAAGGATAAGTCCTTCCTTTCTCTCCTACTGATACTGCATCTTGGGGATCTTTCCGTGCTCACTGCCAGATGCCTGCCACATAGGAAACTGGTTGGTAGCTCGATGCCAGGACATTCAGCGACTGAGGGTGTCAGTACGCCATGTCTCTGCATTTCCCAACCTCAAACATCCATTTCATATGGAAAGTGTATAATCGTGGCTGAGGCTGTCTGGTCCATAATGAAAGCTTCATTATGATTCCCCTTACATGCAATCAGACATCACCTTCCAGAATAGACATCTGATCTTGAACAAATGCTGTCATGTTTGTGTCGTCTCCAACTTTTGGGTGCCTGAAACAGTAAAATTCTTGTACCTTTGTAATCCAGGATCAGAGCATTAAAGGTACTTTCCATGTACTAAAACTTGTGGCCATAGTTGAGCAAAAGGAAAATCAAAATTGAATAATAGAAAGTGAATCAAAACTGTTCTCAAAAGTGAAAATACTGACATTTTTAAGATTCTTCTCCCCATTTTTTAATTGTTGTTGTTGTTGTCGTTGGGAGAGATCCCTTCAAAGAAAAACATCCTCTCTGAACAATTCTGGAGGATCATGTATATAACATACCAAATAATCTGAGCAAATGATCTTGGGAATGTGATTCCAAAATGAAAACAAAATTTTAGACTCTTGGCTCACTGTTAATGTGGCATGTTTGAAGCTGAGCCAATATGTAATAGCAGAATTTACATTCCCAATGATTTCTACTTCCTGACCTAAATTGATTAAAACTCGTCTTGTACAGGAGCATAATTTTTCCACCATTAAAAGCTTTGTAAAAACATTAATACAACCAGTATTGTGAAATTTTTAACAAATACCAACATTCCCATACACATTACAATCTGATTTGTAGTGTAAATACCCAGGATGATGATAATGAAGTGACATTTCAAGTTCTGGCTGCGTATTTCGTATATCATACTCATTTAAATTTCTGCTTGTATAAATAAACCCATCAATATGATAGACAAGCATATCACATTACCCATATTTGGAAAATTCATTCCACCAAACCAATGTTTGGGTACATAGAAGCTTAAGTTGTTTTTCATGTAGAAACCATTTCTACAGTTTCTTGAACTTGTTGAATTTGGTGTAGCTTTTTCATTCCTAGTCGTTAATGTATAATATTCAATGTGCTTTTACTACAAGTTTATCCATGCCTATTGTGTCATATTTTCAATACCTACTCCAAAAAGGGAAACTTAGATCATACTTTGCCCTTGCTCCATGTATGTGTGTGATAACTCCTTCCACCTAGGAGAGTCATTAACTGCGTTGACAGAAATTGTCCAACCTAGAGCACTCAGATGACCACTGAGGCTTTACTTTCAAATACCAGAACGTCTTCCAGTATTAGAATGGGAAGCCAATAGACCCCGAATCCAGCGGCCTGCCTGAATTCTGGGACTATTGTGAGAGAGCAAGAAACCGTTCCCATGAAGATATTACCCCAAAAGACAGGGTTTCCGGAGTATTGGTTAACAATGGTACTAACACTCAAGTACACCCATGGTGGTTGGCACGTAACGTCCACCTAGGTATTGCCAGGAACATAATCTTTGCATGGATGTAAAGGATCTTTTTTAATAACTTAGGTTCCTGATTAAAGATTTCAGAGTGCATTTTGCCTGATCTCTAATACCTTTCTTCGAGAGTAACATCAGGATCATCTGTCCATTAAACCTGCCTGTGTAGCATTTTCTGCCTTGCACCTCACTTTTTGTTGTCAGAGGTATCAGATCTATGCTATGAGTGAAAGTTTTCTATCTCCTCCTCTTTGGAGAGTCATACCAATGTCGCAGCATTTCTTACAGTACAAGTAGTAGTTTTACAATGTATCCTTTTGACAGTATCTTAGACATATGAAATGAAAGGTATACATTAATGTCTAAACAATTGTAGCTATTTTGTTTCGATTCCATAACAAAGACCTCCGAGTGTGGGATTATCTGATGTCTTAGACAGACACAAGTGTGGTTTAGTCCTTCTGAGTTAGCATCCTTGCTCTTGGTTTGGGTACACTATATCAATGGATGTCAGCCGGACCAGTGTCCCACAGTAGCCTAAAAGCAAATGTCACTAATAGTGTAATGTCAGTCTTCTGGAGTGTTCTTAGTCTTTCTCTCGAGATGAGAGGGAATCCTTGTCTTTCCCTGGTTCTGATTATGCATAGCATATGCATATGCATAGGGATATATAAGGCAAGATGCCTGTCACTTAGTCATATGGTTGCAGGGTTGGTACCAGGGCGACCTGTGAATGAGGGTGTCTGTAACCTGGTAATGTTGGTTACAAAAAGGGATTTTTCCTTTGTGGGTTGGGTCCCGAGAAGAAGGAGCAGGGAGTCTGAGAATATGGGTGAAGAATGACAGACAGAGACAAGGCAATCTAATAGATAGGGTAGGCGGGATCCCCTATGGTATTTTCCTTGGTCAAAGAATTAAAGGAAAATATGAGAAGCTTGCAGACATGTGGAAGTGAGGATTCCGAGATAGAAAGCATGTGGCCATGGGAGGCCAGTAAAGAGATAGTAGTGAAGCTTTAAGATTACTTAAACAAGAGAGGGAATCACGCCTTTACCCCAGGCTTTCTTGGGGATAGCCAGGATCAATGAACAGGTAACAAAGCATAGATAATTCAGATTGGATGGGAAGGTAATGATGACAGCTTTTGGGCGTGTTGACCTCAACTGGCCCATTTACCAAGGAATACGAGTCTGGCCAAATGTTAGTGAGTTTGCATGTCTAGGTCAAGAGTCCACCCACAAATGTCAGAGTTCAAACCTTGTGTCTGAAGACCCAATATCCATACAGCAATTATATTTCTTAGATGTGAATATGCTTGGAATGCTATATATCCCCCCTTTTTGTATTAAAAAAATGAGATGAAGGGCGAGTGATATAAAAATATAAAAAAAATTGTGACTCAAAAATATGAAAATCATGTAGCATCATCAAATGATACTTCAAGTGATTCAAAATAGACACCCACAACATATTGCAAAAACTTGGGATGTAAAAAGTAAGTGTGATTGTCAACAACAATGAAGATTTTACTTCCAACTTATTAATAATTTGATAATGATGAAAATGATCTTCATACTTAGTAATCAAAATCAAAGAAAAACGTCTCATAATAGGTTAAAAATAATGATAAAAAAGTAATAAGAAAATAATCTTACTTCAAAGTGTATGAAAAGAAAAACAACATAGGATAATCAAAATACTCAGAGAAAATAAAGTAAAAGAGCATCAAATCCCAATTGCTCAATTGAAATAAGAATGGATAAAGATACTCTTAAAAATACTTTCTCTCTGCCCCCCCTTTTTTTTGAATAGCATACCCAATATATTAGCATCTTTTACATTTTTCAAACATTATTGCAAACATCAATTCAAGTATCAATATTCCCATAAACATTACAGTTTGATTTGTTGTTGAAAGAACAAGAATGAAGCTAATGAAGTGACATGGCAACTTTTGTGTGCACATTTCTTATATAAGCATTATGGTTATGTCCAAAAATAAAATTTCTGATTCATATATCAGGATCAGAGCGTTAGTAGTACTACAATGTACTTCTAGTATTTCAAAGAAAATATATGGGAAAAATATCTGAGAAAATGATCATGGAAAATGACCATGATATGAATGCAAAATTTTAAACTAATGGCTCACCTTTCATGTGGCATAGCTGTAGCTGAGCCAATGTGTCATGTCAGAATTGATATTCAAAAATGATTTCCATTTCTCTACTCGATGTTGACCAAGATTGACCTTGTAAAACTTTTACACAACTATAAATGCAACAATGATTGCAAATTCTTAACAAGTACCAATATTCCCATAAACATTTCACTCTGATTTGTTGTTTAAATAACAGGAATGAAGATAATGAAGTGCCATGGCAACTTCTGGCTGCATATTTCTTATATCAGCCTTACTGATATCTCTACTTCTGTATAAAAGAACCATTCAATATAACCAAGAATATATCATTGGCAATGTTTGAAAAATTCATTCTACCAAACCAGTGTTTGGGTTCATTAGAAGCTTAAGTTGCTTTTCACGTAGAAGCAATTTCTACTGCTTCTTGTTCACATAGAATTTGATGTAACTTCTTAATTTCTTGTAAATGTAAAACATCCAATGTGCTCTTTCTACAAGCTTATCAGTGCCAATCCCCCCCCCCAATCTTTAAATATACACTCCAAAGGGGAAACTTAGTGTATACTTTGCCTCTGTCCCATGGAGGTGTAGAATAGCCTATTCCACAGAGCTGAGTCAACAACTGTGAGTCCACAGTGGCTGTCCAACCTTGAGCACTCACTTTATCACAGAGGCTAGACTTCCCACAGACCACAATGTTTTCCAGTATTAGAAGGGGAAAATGATAGACCCCAAATCCAGAGGCCTGCCTGAACCTCTGGGGCTGTTGGGAGCCAGCATGAAAGAGTTCCCATAAAGACTTCACCCCAAAAGATGGGTGTTTTTAGGAGTAAGGTCCAAAAAGGGTATTAACATGGAACCACACCAATGGCGGTTGGCACATAATATCTATATAGGTATTGTCAGGAACATCATCTATACATAGATGTAGATGGCAATTTTCAATAACTTAGGTTCCTACTTAAAAATGTCAAAGTACATTCTGCCTGACATTTCATCCTTTTTTTTGTAAGAGTTAGGTCAGGACCATCTGTCCATCCTAAATCCCTGGGCTGCGTCTCCTGCTTTAAACATAATTTTTTTTGTTGTCAGGGTTACTAGGTCTATGCTGTGGATGAGAAATTCTATCTCCTTCTCCTAAGAGAGTCATACCAAAGTCTATACCCTTGTATAATAGTAGCATTTCTTACAATACAAATAGGAATCTTACAATGCTTGCAAAATAAATTCCTTTTGACAGTATATAGCATCGACATATAAAACGAAAGGCATACAGTAGTGTCTGAACAACTGTGGCTATTCTTTTTTGATCCCATGGTCAAGTCTTTGGAGTGTGGGATCTTTGTGGTGGTATCTATACCAAATAGATGAGCATCTTTTACATTTTTCAAACATTAGTGCAAACATCAATTCAAGTATCAATATTCCCATGAACATTACATTTTGATTTGTTGTTGATACAACAAGAATGAAGCTAATGAAGTGAAATGGCAACTTTTGGCTGCACATTTCTGATATAAGCCTTATGTAAGTCCAAAAATATAATTTCTGATTCATATATCAGGATCAGAGCATTAATAGTACTTTCAATGTACTTCTAGTATTTCAAAGAAAATATATGGGAAAAATAATCTGAGAAAATGATCATGGAAAATGACCATGATATGAATGCAAAATTTTAAAGTAATGGCTCACCTTTCATGTGGCATAGCTGTAGCTGAGCCAATGTGTCATGTCAGAATTGACATTCAAAAATGATTTCTATTTCCCTAATTGATGTTGACCACGATTGACCCTGTAAAACTTTTGCCCAACTATAAATGCAACAATGAGTGCAAATTCTTAACAAGTACCGATATTCCCATAAACATTACATTCTGCTTTGTTGCATTAATATGCCTCATATAAAGTTTCTGAACTTCATTTAGGATTTTTAAACAATTTCTGCTCATTTCCATCCTTGCTGACCTTATGCCGTGTTTAAAAAATAATAGTTCCTACAGATTTAAAATTTGAATGTATTAGAAAATTCTCTAAAGCATATACCAATTCATGCTTGTCATTTGAACACTTGCACTTAGTATTAACTTTCCTTTTGACCAATTCAAGTTCTTGGGATAAAACCTTATAACCTAATTCAGGCTATGGGCATTTAAACCCTGATTTCTATAGAAAGATAAGACCTTCATCCCTGAAGGCTTCTTTTCTTATGCAGCCTGCCCCGGTCCCCACAGAACTCTGCAAGCCAAAACAGCATTAAGGAGGCTACAGATAGCCCCCTGCAAACAAGAAGCAGGAGTTCTAGCTTGTGCTATAGCAAGCCAACCTATTGGAATCTCTCACCATTATATAGCTGATTAAGACCGTTAGAGTGAAAACTATTTTCTTATTACTCTTTGTCATTATTTGTAATCTTTTATGTAACTTTTATCTTTGATTTTGATGACTAAGTATTAAGATCACGTTTTATTTTTATATTTTTAATTTTAGTCACAAATTTTGTTACCTTTTTATGTCACTCGGCCTTCACTTCTTTTTATTTTTAAAACAGAAAAGGGGGATAGGTAGCATTCCAATCTATGAAATATAAATGATTGTACGATTACTGTATCTTCAGGCACAAGGTTATACCAATGATATTCGTGGGTGGTCCCTTGAACAGGCCAGGAGGCCTGTTGCCTAGGAATAACTCATTAACATGATCGGAGCATTCCCTTGAGAAAGCGCAGGTTGAAATCCACACGCCCAGAGGTGTTCCCTCTACCTTACTGACCAATCTTATGTGTCGATGCTTGGTGATGTGATTGCTAGGTGCTTGGAAGTACCGCCCAGACCAGATAGGAATAAAAACAGAGGCAACCTTGTGATAGATCTCTTGGAACTTCCTCTCCCCTTCCTTGGACCTCTGCTCTGTTCCTGAGCCTCTCTCTCTTTCTCTCTCTACCTGAATCTCTTCCTACCCGAGGCTCCAGCCCCTCTCGGCTATGTATTCTCTGCCCCAATCTCCTTCTCTACCTCGTATTCCACTGATCCTCATATTCTCCTTCCAAGGAGAATACCATAGGGGTTTGCCTGCCCTATTTAAACACTGACTTGTCCGTGTCTGTCATTCTTCACCCTGGTTCCCTGATTCCCTACCTCTCCTCGGGTCCCTACCACAAAGGACAACCCACTCTTTGTAGACCCTGTTTATCAGGACTCTACAAATGCTGCCCTCCACGTGGCAGGATCAACTTATCAATGTGCTGGAGTAACTTTCCTTCTAATACCCCAATAGCCAAAGAGGTTTAGAAGCAAGTCACGTGGCTGGAGCAGTCCATGTGGCTTCACCTCTAAAAGCCTTGAAAAATACTGTGTTTGCACCTTGGCACTTAACCTACAGTTACACTAGAATTGATATTAAAATTTTATTACAGAGAAGATATCTCTGGTCCAGATATTCTGTAGTATATGACAAAAGTCAGATAAAGATTTTGAACTTTCCCTATCAAGAAACATAATCAGACATTTCTATATAATTTTGCTATGTCCTATCTGACGTGGAATAATTTAATCATTTTTTATTAAACGTGACTTACTTACAGTATCTCCATATTTTAGCAACGACCTTTTTAAAGCCAGATTTTTCACCCTTTTGTTTTTACACAATAGCTTGCCTGGATTCTCTGGCAGTGCTTCCAAGAGCTTCTTGCAGCTCGTCTTTTGAAATGCTAACATAGTGATAAACTTTACTGAGAAGAGTATAGCCTGTTGCCCTGGCTAGCTGCAGGATAGCAAAATATCTGTTCAAAGTAGCCTTTTCTGAATTTTAAAGTAACTCAGGATTATTTCATCGACTTACCAATTTTGCTTAGGCCTGTGGTCTTAGTAGAAAAAGTGTTTAGAAACTATTTTTGCTGTCAATTGACCTGATCCTTTGCAGTGTCCAGCTTTGCTGGAGGCAAAGCAAACAGGTGTTCTTTCTTTCAAATGGAATTGCATTCAAATTCCTTAGGAGGAAAGTTAAAGGCTTGTTCTGTCTTATTAAAGCTTTCCAAATGTACCTATGCCAGATAGATAATCGGCACATGTACTCCCTCATGATTTCTAGTTTGTTCCTGGCTTCGCTTTTGAAAGAAGCAATCTTTAAGTAAAGAAATCCCTTGCAGTGAACTTAGATTGAATTGATACCAATGATCTGGCCTTGGAATTTGCTGGCCTTATCTAGCCCAGTATTCTTTAGTTAAAAGAACTTGATTCACCTACTGAATCACGCTGCTTAGAATTTCTTTATAAGTCAGGATATCAATACCCAGAGTCTGAACTCAATTGATGTTTGCACTTTTTGAATCTCTAGTTTTTGTTGGAGAAGCATTTCAACTTGCTTTTTTTTTTTACAAACACTACATAAGGCCGAGGTTGAAATGAATGATTCTGTCTGTTTCTGCAGCAAGCAGACAGAGGAATAATAGCATGAATAGATAAGATTCAGTTAAAGGAAGGGGGTTAAGTATTTTGTCGGTAGCATTCGTGGAAGGAAGGGCAAAAGACTGAGGGATAAGTCAATCCTCAATGCAGCATATTAATTAGAGTCCATTGGCTCTCAATTGCAGGTATTGAGATTCTTAATCAGCCCTATAGTGCTGAGAGCCTCCAAGAGTTTTGAATACTACAGCACAAGCTAGAAATCCTGCTTCCTTCTTTGTAGGGGCTATCTGCCTCCTCACTAACACTCTTTTGGCTGGCAGAGTTCTGTGGGGAAAGGAGCAGGATGCATCTGAAAAGAAGCCTTAAAAGATGAAGGTGGCTGAAGAGAGCGAAAAGCCTTGGAGGAAGTAACATCCTCTGGAATTTGTAAAGCTTTTTCTCCCATATCATCGGAATGCTGGAATGGCTTTGTATTTAATGCCATTTGCCTACTTTTCCAGGGGCTGCCATTGACTTGTGGTATTTTCTGTGTCTCTTTCTGATACTGCCTCAATTGATCTCCCATCTAGATGCCGTTGTGGCCCATTCAGAACTCCCCTTGCTGGAAATTCAGGACATGCTTTCAGTACCCGCTTAAGTAATGCTTCAGAGATCTTAATACCTTTCTTTTCAATGAAAGACATGAAGAGTCTAATAGAATAGGTATGAGATGAGGCAGTTTGCCCCATATTTCCAAAACAAAAGACGTGTCTTACCCCAGAGGCCACCTGCAGATTTCCTCTTTTTTTGGCTCCAGGCTCCAATAAATGCTTCTCGAGCTGTGCCCACTTGAACTGATAACGCCTGTAAGAAAGGTTTGTTCCCAAGCCGCGGGTGCCCATTATAACAGGCGTCCAGCGGCTGTCATCAAAAGGATATTCCTTTGTGGATTTGGGCTCAAGAAGGAGCAAGGAGTCTGAGAAAATGGGTGAAGAATAAGGAACACAGACAAGTCAATGTTTTTTGGAAGGGAAGGCGTGAATCCCTGAGGACATTTTCCTTGGAAAGATCATTAAAGGAAAATGTGAGAAGTAACGTGCAGACGCGTGGAAGTAAGAATTCTGAGATAGAAAGCACGTGGCCAAGAGGGACCTTAGGAAAGAGAAAGAGAAAGACAGTAGTGAGAACTTCAAGGTTGCAGGAAAGAAGAGGAGGAATCACGCCTTCACCCCAGGCTTTATTGTGGAGAGTGAGGAAGAATGAATAGGTAACAAGGCATAGTTGATTCTCATTAGTAGGCTAGATAATGACAAGATTGGAGTAGGTGGGGATTCACCTGACATGCGCTTTTCAGAGGAACGAGGTTTGACAAGGTGAAGGCAAAGCCTTTGTGGCTTAGGCCCAGGAATTCTCTTGCCCTTAGAACTGCCGATACATTGATCATTGACTGCTCTGATCAAGTATTTAATACAGCAACCATACCCCCATGCCTGGTAGGTTATATAACCCCCACTTTTTTTTTTACAGAAATAAAATAAGAGGGTATCCTGTTACAATGAAATTGTAAACTTAATCAACAAATAGCAATACTAGTGAGCGTAGTCAGATAAAGAATCAAAAATGAATTCGCAATCAAATATCAAAATGAAGTGTAACTTAGCAATACTGCTGTAAAAATGATAAGAATGATCTTCATTTCCATTTAGCAAAGTCAGGCATAACAATTTTCATCATCAAAGATCACAAGTAATCATATAAAATAATAAGAAAATGGTGTTCACTCCTTAGTGATCCTGAATTAATGTGATAGTCATCATAGGACAGGTGCGTGGACATATCATATTGCCCATGTATAGCCAGGATTATAAGAAGTTGTCACATCTTCAATAGTTAAAAGAAAAAGACTTTCTCTCGAGATGAGAGGGAATCCTTGTCTTTCCCTTGCTCTGATTGTGCATAGTCTTCGGGATATATAAGCCAAGATGCCTGTCACATAGACATATGGTTGCAGGGTTGGTACCAGGGTGACCTGTGAATGAGGGTGTCTGTAACCTGGTCGTGGTGGTTACAAAAAGGGATTTTTCCTTTGTGGGTTGGGTCCCGAGAAGAAGGAGCAGGGAGTCTGAGAATATGGGTGAAGAATGACAGACAGAGACAAGTCAAAGTAATAGATAGGGCAGAAGGGATCCCCGATGGTATTTTCCTTGGTCAAAGAATTAAAGGAAAATATGAGAAGCTTGAGTAGGTAAAACTGGGCTGGGCCTGTGTGCTTGTCTATGTATTGATGATCATATGCAAAGATACATAATGCATAGTAATTAATGACAGAGTGGATCATCATTGGTTCAGAGGTACATCATGACCAGATATGGGCGTCGCCCTTTCTCAGACTGGTGAGAACAAAGAAACCTGATTTTGGGCCTAATCCTGGGGGAAGCTGGGATCAAGGGTCAAAGGCTTTACTTGCCATGAGCAGGACTGAGCATGCTCTCTCCTAAGAGAGCCTTTATATTTTAATTATTCCCCTTGACCATACATAGGTGTGGACTGCTACATGTCCCCCTTTTTGTTTAACATCAAAACAAATTAACTCCTGGTTGGTTAACAGATTGACTCCTCCCAACCGTGTGTCCACTCTGCCGAGAGTGTCTGATTTTTATGATTGAATCCATCCTAATTATCAATAATTTGCTTTCTGGATGAAGTCACATTAATATGCCTCCTAAAAAGTTTCTGAACTGCATCCAGGTGGTTGAAATAATCTCAGCCAATTTTTTATTTTTGCTGCTCTTGTGTCCTGCTTAAGAAATGTTTTAGAATTCCCACATATTTAAAATTTGAATGTATTAGAAACTTCTTTAAAGCATATTCCAGTTTATGCTAGGCATTTCTTAGTATTAAATTGCCTAATTGGGAGGGAGTTGTCTGTCAAGAGGAGCAGCAGCAGCAGCAGCTGAGTAGCTCCTCTGGGGACCTACCAAAGTCTCCCCTTTGGGGACTACTTTGGGGATTGCGGGCCATGTGATTTGCGGGGTTTTTCTTTGTTTTTGGCGAAGCTTCCTTAGACAGGTCTCCCCCAATCTGAAGGCGAAGGGGAACACTGGGACTCCTTTGGGCATTGTAGGTCAATACTAAAGAGGGTTTTGTTTTTTTTTTTTCTCCCGTGAACCTGGGCTTTTTTTAAGGGATAGATGTGAGGCAAGGCCAGTCCCTGGTAGGAGGTGTGGGGGGGCTGAGCCTTTTTCCCTGGCTGCTGGTGGTGTATCCCTTAATGTGCCTTTGGAGCCCGAAGCCCAATTGCAGAGTGTGGCAAACTAAAGGGGTCCAGCTGAAGGGTGGGGGTGGAGGACGGAGGTCTGTGGACGAGCTACGCAGGCGCAGAGTAAAAGGCAGGCCAGGAGGCTTGGAGTGCAGGTGCAGGCGCAGGCGCAGGCTGGCAGAGGGGGAAGGGAGCGGAAAGTTCCCGCCTTTTCTGTCAGAGCCTCCCTGTGTCGCTGTGGCTAGCATTCAGCTGGGCCACGGCAAAGGACTGGAAGTTGCCTGTGGACGGTGTGAGGTAGGGGAGCAGCACTGGTCACATCAGGCACCCCTGGGAGTGGCTGCCGCCGAGAGGCCCACCTCCTGCGTCTTCCTCTGGGTTCTTCAGTAGTCCCGCCTGCTGCGTGTACTGGTCAGCTCCGTAGGCAGGCCTGCCCCTGAAAGCTGCCCCTCCCTCTCAATTGCCCGCCTCCCACACTGCCCCTCCTCTCCGTGGGGACACCCACCAGAAAGTCCCCTCCTTCAGTAGCCCCACTCCCAGGTCCCCAACTTCCTCAGGTGCTCAGCTCCCCCTCCCCCACCCCCTTCGCCTCTTGGTCTCCCTCTTGAGGCCACGTATTGGTACTGCATCCCAGGAGGGGTTTTATTTGTAATGGGTTTGAAATAAGCTTTTAGAGCTATGTGCAAGTCTCCTCTTGGACCCCAAGCCAGGTACACATCCTGACTTCTTAGGCGTAAATATGAGTGGACCGTGGCCATGAGTGGCCCACTTTGCCTTAGAGCAGTCACTCACCTGCCTTCCACCCTGTGCTCTCAGTATTCTCCTTCCATAGCGGATGCAGAAATGATTAAGGAAGTTCTTTCTGCTCTCCCGCTGCCTGAACCCTGGCTCTAGTTCACTGCTGTGCCCATAGAGGTGGCACTGACCCTGTCTCCAGGGGACATGACTGAGCAGATGCTGCTGCCAAGCTAGCAGCCATAGGAGGGCCTGAATTACTTTGAACATTAACAACCACTGATGACTTAAATTGATCACTTTCCTGTAATGAAAAAGAAGTGGAGTAATGGAGAGGAAAATTCAAAGAAAAGCAAATTCATGGAGTGTGGGTGTCATCTGAAGGAAAGCCCCTGCTCCCTAGAAGTTTCCATCACCAAATTTACCAATCTGTTCATCCTAATGGCCACTTTGGTACCCCGGGCATGGTGGACTCTGTTAAGAGAGTATGGCTGGTCCCTGGTATAACTACCGGAGCCTCTAAAGTGTGTTCATCCTGCTCTCCTGCCAGGCAGATCACCAACATGTCTGTCGTGGAAAAGCCTTTGGTGGGCATCCTCTGGCTTACACACCTTTTGAGCTTTCTTTGTAAGGGAAGTGTCTCCTTAGAAGTGGTGGTGACCAAGGATCTGGAGGGATAGAGGAGGCAAATGCAAGTCCTGTGTGACCCTGGAGGCATGACCCTCCCCTGCAAGCATGCCCATCCATCCAGCCATGCATCCCTCCTCACCTCAAAAGGGGGGAAGTGTCGTTCCTGGCAGCATCAGGCCGTACTTGGCCTTGCAGTGATGATACAGCTGTCCCTTTTACCAGCATGTTCACTATTCTCCTTGGTCCTCACCATGTCCTGCCTAGATCTGTGAAAGGAGTGAAGCAGGTAGAGAAGGCACGAGATGCTGCTGCCTGGCTGGCTGGCTGACTGCGTGCTGGCATCAGTGCCTGCTTAGATAGAGAGATGGCTGGAACCTGTAGGGTAGCCTGGTCACTCTTGGGCTCCACTTGTACCTTGTGTTCTTGGCTCTCCCTTAGAATGGGATGCCATAGAGCTGTCAGCTGTAGCAGAAAGAGCAGCAGCAGCAGCAGTAGTGTCATGGCAGCTCTTCTGTTCCATGTCTAGGACTTCTGCTTTTTGGGTTGAAGGTGTAATGACCAGTTCTGCCTCCGATTCCATGGTGGACACACACACACAAACACGCACACGCACACACACACACAAACACACACACACACACACACATGGTAATGCAACACACAAGAGGTACTTTATTGAGCAAAATATAGCTTGGTGCTGAGCACCTAAAGTGCTGTCTCCAAGGCTGTGATTTGCAGGCTTTTTATACACTTTAAGGTAGGGGGACTAGAGAGGAATTCCTGGGGTGCGGGGAGTGAACAGGAACTCCTGGGGCTGGGGTCCTGAAACCCAGGTACCAAGGTGGAAGACACAGCAATCTTAGTCTTTGGTACCCATTTGTTTCACGTATGGTCATGGTGACCGAGGTTAGGTCTGTGAATCCTGAGATTATATATCTTTGTGAAACCTGGGATAAGAGTCCGAACTGCGGCTGCTACATAATGTATTTCCTTAGTGGGTTTGTGCTCGAGAAGGAGAAAGGAGTCGGAGAAAATGGGTGATAAATCAAGAGACACAGAGAAGTGAATTGAAATGGGCAGCGGCGATGGTCCCTGATACTATTTTCCTTAGAAAAATCATGAAAGGAAAATCTGAGACATAAGAGACCAAGCAGAAGTAAGAATTCTGAGATAGAAAGCACATAGCCAAGAGTGGCACTAGGACAGATAAAGAGACAGCAGGGAGAACTCCAAGGTTGCAGGAAATAAGAGAAAAAGCAGTGGGCCTCACCCCAGCCTTCATTGTGCATTGAGAGGTGATCAATGAATAGGAGACATAGCACATAGTTCTTAACTTTGGTTGGATAGACAATGAGAAGGTAGGAGTAGGTGGGGATTCTGCTTACATGAGCTTTTCAGAGGAATGAGGTTTGACAAGGTGAGGGCTAAGCCTTTGTGACTCAGGCTCGGGAATTCTCCTGCCCTTAGAAGTGCCGATACATTGATCATGAATGGATCTGATCAAGTACTTAATACATCAACCGTACCCCCATGCCTGGTAGGTTATATATCCCCCCCCCCTTTTTACAGAAATAAAATTAGAGGGTATCCTGTTACAATGAAATTGTAAACTTAATCAGCAAAGAGCAATACTAGTGAGCGTAGTCAGATAAAGAATCAAAAATGAATTCACAATCAAATATCAAAATGAAGTGTAACTTAGCAATACTGCTGTAAAAATGATAAGAATGATCTTTATTTCCATTTAGCAAAGTCAAGCGTAACAATTTTCATCATCAAAGATCACAAGTAATCATATAAAATAATAAGAAAATGATGTTCACTCCTTAGTGATCCTGAATTAATGTGATAGTCATCATAGGACAGGTGCATGGACATATCATATTACCCACGTATAGCCAGGATTACAAGAAGTTGTCAGATCTTTAATAGTTAAAGAAAAAGACTTTCTCTCGAGTTGAGAGGGAATCCTTGTCTTTCCCTTGTTCTGATTATGCATAGCCTTTGGGATATATTGAAGCTCTCTCAGAGGGGAGAGGAACTTCAAGGTAGAAAGATAGGGACAGGATAGAAGTTTTAGATACCACGAGGGGGATGAAGGAGTCAAAGTAGAGATATGAGGTGGCCAGAATGAGTCTTTATTAATTGTCAATGAGCCACAGCTAAGCTCTGATCAAAGGACCGTTCCGAAGGCTTTTACCAGTCCAGGGATCCATATTTAATACCACACAGGTCAGAGAGATGAATAGAGAAAGATTGAAGATGGAGCTTGGCCAGAGGCCAAGGTCCTGCAAGGACAGCTATCAGCTAGCCTGAAAAAGAAGAAGAGAGAGAGAGAGGCGGAGCTTGCTGGGCTACAAGTACCCTTTGCTACACAGTACATAGGGATGACCCTTACTGGTTAATGACAAGGCATAGGTGTGGTTTCTCTTAACCAGGCGAGAACAAAGAAACTTGTTTTCCCACCTAACCTGGGGGAATCTGGGGTCAAGGGTCAGAGCCCTTCCCAGCCATGAGCAGTGTTGAGCATGCTCAATACTGAGCATGCTCTCTTTTAAGGCAATCTGCACATTCTACCTGTTCCCCTTGCCCATAGCTAGGGGTGGACTGCTACATCTCCCCCTTTTTGTTTTACACACAAATGAATAGTGTAATATCAAAATGTAGCAAAATCACAGCATTAACAAATACAAACACTCTGGTGCATAATCATATTCTGATATAGAGATGAAAAACCCACCCTGATTGTATAACTTAGATATAACAATCCAGAGTGAACATCAGCATAAACTGATTCAGTGATCAATCTTAAAAATCCCAAACTGATCTTTCTATCTGCCTGTCTGCATTTCAGGATCGATGCAACAGTCTTAGTAGATATAAAATGTTAAGAACATAATTTCCATGCTACTGATCCTGGTCTAATGAGGTACAATTCTATGGCTCACATGACAGGTGCAATAATCAAACACGCCACCTTTCACAGTCTGGACTATCAGAAGTTGTCCGCCTTTTTTGCAGTTAGCAAAATACTATCTCTGGAGATGAAGGATAAGTCCTTCCTTTCTCTCGTACTGATACTGCATCTTGGGGATCTTGCCGTGCTCACTGCCAGATGCCTGCCACATAGGAAACTGGTTGGTAGCTCGATGCCAGGACATTCAGCGACTGAGGGTGTCAGTACGCCATGTCTCTGCATTTCCCAACCTCAAACATCCATTTCATATGGAAAGTGTATAATCGTGGCTGAGGCTGTCTGGTCCATAATGACAGATTCATTATGATTCCCCTTACATGCAATCAGACATCACTCTCCAGAATGGTCATCTGAAAATTAACAATTGCTGTCATGTTCTCATGTCTACAGACTGTTAGGTGACTGCAATTCTAGAAATGTTTGCACCTTGATCATTCTGGATCAGAGCATCACTAGTACTTTCCTAGTACTTAAAAATTCTGGCAATAATTGTGCAACAGAAAAATCAAAGTTGAATACTTGAAAATGAATCAAAAGTGTTCTCTCAAATGAACATACTGATATCTATAAGATTCCTCTCCCTTTTCTTTTTTGTTTGTGTGTTGGGAGAGATCCCTTCAAAGAAAAACATCCTCTCTGAACAATTCTGGAGGATCATGTTATCACATGTCAAATGATCGTAGAAAATTGATCCTGGGAACCTGATCCCAAAATTAATACAAGATTCTAGACTCTTGGCTCGCAGTCTATGTGGTATCCTTGAAACTGAGCCAATGTAAAATATCAGAACTTATATTCCCAATGATTTCTAATTCCTGATCTAAATAGATCAACATTCGCCTTGTGTATGAACATAATTTTGCACCATTACAGGCTTTGCAAAAACATTAATACATCAATCACAGTGCAATTTTTAACAAATACCAATATTCCCATACACTTTACATTCTGATTTGTAGCTTAAATAACCATGATGGTGATAATGAAGCAATATTTCAAGTTCTGACTGCATATTCCTTGTGTCTTCCTTATTTAAATCTCCGCTTGAATAACTAAACCCATTAATATGATAACCAAGCCTATACCATTACCAATATTTGCAAAATTCATTTCTCCAAACCAATGTTTGGGTAAATAGAAGCTTAAGTTGTTTTCCATGTAGAAACAATTTCACAGTTTCTTATACCTATAGAATTTGACATAGCTTTTTCATTCCTAGTTGTTAGTGTATAATATTCAATGTGCTTTTTCTACAAGCTTATCTGTGTCTATTGTGTCATGTTTTCAATCCATACACCAAAACAGTAAAACTTAGATTATACCTTGCCCTTGCTCCATGTCTTTGTGTAATAAAATTTTTTCCACCTAGGAGAGACAATGACTGCGTGTCCACAGAAATTGTCAAACCTAGAGTCCTCAGTTTGCTCCTGAGGTCTTACTTCCATACTCCAGAACGTCTTTCAGTATATGAAAGGGAAGCCAATAGATCCCGAATCCAGCGGCCGTCTGAATTCTGGGATTGTTGGAGGAGAGCAAGACATTTTTCCTATTAAGTTATTACCCACAAAAACAGGGTATCAGGAGTAATGGTTAACAATGGTATTAACACTTAACTACATCTATGGTAGTCAGCCCTTAATGTCTATCCTGGTATTGTCAGGAACATAATCTTTCCCTGGATGTCAATGATCTCTTACAATAACTCAGGTTCCTGATTAAGGATTTCCTAGTGTCTTTTCCCTGATCTCTCATCCTTTCTTGAGAGTAACATCAGTGTCATCTGTCCATTAACAATGAGTGAGCAGAATTTTCTGCTTAGCACCTCATTTTGGTTGTCAGAGGTATCAGATCTATGCTATGAATGAAAGTTTTCTATCTCCTACTCTTTGGAGAGTCATACCGAGGACTATAACCTTGTTGATAACAGCATTTCTTACAATACAAGTGGTAGATTTACAATGCATACAATATACATTCCTTTTGACCGTATCATATACAAAATACAGGGTATACATTAGTAGCTAGACAATTTGTAGCTAATTCATCTCAATGCCATAGCAAAGCCTTTGGAGTGTGGGACATATCTGGTGTCTTGTACAGACAGGAGTGTGATTTAGTCCTTCTGAATTAGCATCCTCGATGTTGCTCTGGGTACCACATCTCAATGGATGTCAGCATGACAAGTGTCCATGAGTGGTCTCATAGCCAATGTCTCTAATAGTGTAATGTCATTGTTCTGGAGTGATATCAGTCACCAGAGAAGTGTCCTTCCAGCATGCCTGGATTGTGGCTGGCATGCAGATAGCTGATGCCATCACCTTCTGTCTGCTTCTCTTCCTGGTCTGTGTCAGCTGGCATGAAGCATGACGTGGGTGACCAGATGTTTTCATTATCTGTGAACATACAAACAAGACCTCGGCCCAACGTTATCATTCCCTTGGGTCCCTTACAGTCTTAATATCTCGATGATATTCAACCCAATTCAGGTATCTCACACAATGTGGTCTTTATCATTACATTCAATACTGATTATTGCATAGCTTTAACTTATATTCCTTCTGGGCTGTAGAAGAGATAGATGATTAGTGATATCATATCCACCTCTTTCCTTACGAAAGTGGAACAGTCACAGCTAAACAAAATGGACTTCTAGATAAGTCTGATTCTAATAAAAACATGTTGTTTGCAAATATAATGTACCCTTTAAGACAATAATCATCATTACATGTTGGATAGTAATACCCATTTGTGCTGCAGGTGGACAGCATTCCTTATACTGTCATAACATTCCCAATTATACCCTTTTGATATTTGATCACATTCGCCTAACATGGAACAATTCCAATAAAATGATTGTCAGGTTACACGTTGTACCAGTAACATTCAAAATTTTCAGGCATGTAATAGTTCGATCTTTTACCAAATACCCATATATCCCTAGAACAGAATATCTGTCAGTGACTCAATCATATTCTTCTGCATGTACATTGTTTTTCCTTCAAGTACTTGTGTGTGTGGATAGTTTGTTAAACCTGCCTATAGGGCAATCATAGCCTTTACAATCCATGTGCTGCATTTCTGGTGTCCTGTGCCAGACACCTCTGCCATCTGTCCTTCTTCTGGGCAGATTGTCTTGCCATCAGATGCTCTTGATCATCTTCCATGGACTTCATGTATCTGAGAAAGTAAACAGAAAACCTCGACCCCAAATGACAGCCTCATTGGGTCTCAGAGAGTTAGGAAGTGACAGAACATCTATACTTTCAGGTTTTGAACCTTGGGGCTCAGGAATTCCCTTGATCTCTATTTACCCTAGCTTGCATGTGAGCCATGAGCTATGCAATTCAGCCCTTGCATTGCTGTTAAAAGCGCTGCTATTCCAAGCTGTGTGGAATAGACAGTAGTGCACAGATGTTCATAAAATCTGTCATCACTTTGCTCACTTCTTCATTTGAGCTTGAACCCTAAACCAGGAGAGTCAGTATCTCCCATCACTTTTCACAGTTCACCCTTTGTGCCAGGAGCATGCTGAAATGCACCTTTTGCTTCAAAATATACAGTGGATACCTATCAGAGGTGAAATTAATCCCCCACAGTTTGCATTGATAAGCGATATCCCCTGCTTGTTCAGGATATAGATGTACAATAGACTTTGCAAAGCAGCAGGTATAGATGCTTAAATATTTGCTTTTTCAAACCCATAATCATAAAAATATCCTACTAGAAATCACTTATGATTTGACCCGTGTGTGCTGGGATCTTAAGCCTTTGTTTGCCTGCACACACTTTTTGCTATTTGAAAAAGTTTCCCATTGTGCAGTTATTAAAATTATAGCATTGCCTTATGCTGTACAAGTATGCACAGAATTATCAAACAGTTGCACAGGAGTTGCTGTAACGGAACTAATGCAATGAACTCCATCACTGAAAAGATCTTAATACTGTGACTAAACTCATTACTCTCATCTGCTAAGTCTGTAAATCTTCACTGCAGAAATAAATCAAATTGGGCCAGGAACCTTTGAATTTGCATTATTATCATGGGTCTCTTTTCAGTCTCATGAGCAGCTTCAATATCTGCCATTTGAATACATGCTAGTATTGCCTCTTTCAAGGCCTTCATAAATCTCTGTACTGAGTAACAGATTCCTCGATAACTTTAATAATGAGCCGCCGGTAAACAGATTGAATCCTTCTGACCATGCTTTGACTCTGCTGAGCATGTGTCTTAGTTTTCATAGTAAAAGCTATTCTAGTTAGGAATCGTTTGCTTTTTGGATACAGGTACATTAATATGTCCACTAAAACGTTTGTGAACTGCATACAGGCTCTTTGAATAAGCTCTGCTCAATATTGTTGCTCTCATGTCCTGCTTAGAAAAGTGTTAATAATTCCTCCATAGTTCAAAGTAGAAAGCCTTATGAATTCCTTTAAATCGTATTCCAAGTCATGCTTAGTATGTCTCAGTATTCAATTTTCCTTCTAGCCAATTACAGCGTTTGTAATAAAAAACTTGGAACCTCAGTTGCTCTGATGCTCTCTTCCACGTGGCTCAAGCCACGTGGCCGGTAGAGAAAAAAACATTTCAAGCTGCTTCAGATTGAAGCCCAAACCTTAAAAATGTTCTGTTTGCACTTTCATTACCTCGTGATTTATACCAAAATTTCTCTACAGATAAACATTTCTAGTCCTGAGATTCTGTGGCACATAACAAAGTCAGAGAAAGATTTTTAATTCTCCTTTTTTGACTTCCTTCATCAAAAACTATAAGCAGACATTCCTTCATAATTCTGCCTGCATCCAGCCTAAATGAAAGCGGTTCAAATGCCCAGATCTCACTTCCGGGTGCTTCTTATCATTTGCAATCACCCAGGTACAGCCACATTTACCTGGCCCGACCTCAAACAAAAGAGTTCCTAGGACCCTTTTCAAATGCTAAATGAGTGCAGAGGCTTGCCTTTTGTTTGTTTGTTTTTAATCTTCTGCCTTTGGATACAGAACGGCAATCTCTTTTTACAACCTGGGCTGTTCGGAATTGAACCTAATTCAGGATTATTACCTTGATTCATTAATTTTGCTGAGACCTGTGGTGGTATTAGGAAAAGTTTTTTGTTTTTTATCCCTTTAGCCAAGTGATTCGGGCCCTTTAAGTGCCCTGCTTGGAGTCAAAGCAGTTACTTCAGGAGAAGCCTTTCAAAGGCAGGCCAGGAATCTGCCTGGGAAGATGAGCTCGCTCCTGGCTTCCTGTCTGCTAGCCTTTCCCACTAGGGCTAACCTGCCTGTTTTGGCCTATGAATGGCAGCCTGGCTCTCCCAGCTTTTGTCTGGGGAGCCGGTAAATTTGACTTTGCACTTTCCTGATGAAATCTTCCCTCCTGCTTTTGCTTTTCCCAGTTGCTCCTTTCGAAATCCACTAGGCGCCAGCACCTGCCTGTTGCAGTCTGAGAGTTCTCAAGTTCTCATCGCCCCTAGTGAGGGTTTTGCTGGGTCAGATTCAATTTTTAAGGCAGGCTTATATACCCTTGGGCCTGACCATGGAGCTTACCGAGGCTCAATGTGGCTATCACACAGGGTTCCTTGGCCTAGGAAGGGTGCTTATCTACACCAGGTTCTTTGGCCTAGTTCCCTTTCATTCCACACTTTTTTTTTCTCAGCGGCTTGTAGTCCCTGGGGTCCCTGGTTGTTGGGTGATTATCATGGCTAGGGTCAAAGGTCAGAGGCCTTCCCAGCCATGAGCAATACCGAGGATGCTCAAGACTGAGCATGGTCTCTTTTAAGGCAATCTGCACATACCAACTGTTCCCCTTGCCCATAGCTAGGGGTGGACTGCTACATCTCCCCCTTTTTGTTTTTCACACAAATGAATAGTGTAATATCAAAATGTAGCCATATCACAGCATTAACAAATACAAACACTCTGGTGCATAATCATATTCTGATACAGGATGAAAAACCCACCCTGATTGTATAACTTAGATATACCAATCCAGAGTGAACCTCAGCATAAACTGATTCAGTGATAAATCTTAAAAATCCCAAACTGATCTTTCTATCTGCCTGTCTGCATTTCAGGATCGATGCAAGAGTCTTAGTAGATATAAAATGTTAAGAAAATAATTTCCGCGCTACTGATCCTGGTCTAATGAGGTAGAATTCTATGGCTCACATGACAGGTGCAATAATCAAACACGCCACCTTTCACAGTCTGTACTATCAGAAGTTGTCAGCCTTTTTAGCAGTTAGCAAAATACTATCTCTGGAGATGAAGAATAAGTCCTTCCTTTCTCTCGTACTGATACTGTATCTTGGGGATCTTTCCGTGCTCACTGCCAGATGCCTGCCACATAGGAAACTGGTTGGTAGCTCGATGCCAGGACATTCAGCCACTGAGGGTGTCGGTACGCCATGTCTCTGCATTTCCCAACATCAAACATCCATTTCATATGGAAAGTGTATAATCGTGGCTGAGGCTGTCTGGTCCATAATGACAGATTCATTATGATTCCCCTTACATGCAATCAGACATCACTCTCCAGAATGGTCATCTGAAAATTAACAATTGCTGTCATGTTCTCATATCTACCGACTGTTAGGTGACTGCAATTCTAGAAATCTTTGCAACTTCATAATTCTGGATCAGAGCATCACTAGTACTTTCCTAGTACTTAAAAATTCTGGCAATATTTGTGCAACAGAAAAATCAAAGTTGAATACTTGAAAATGAATCAAAAGTGTTCTCTCAAATGAACATACTGATATCTATAAGATTCCTCTCCCTTTTCTTTTTTGTTTGTGTGTTGGGAGAGATCCCTTCAAAGAAAAACATCCTCTCTGAACAATTCTGGAGGATCATGTTATCACATGTCAAATGATCGTAGAAAATTGATCCTGGGAACCTGATCCCAAAATTAATACAAGATTCTAGACTCTTGGCTCACAGTCTATGTGGTATCCTTGAAACTGAGCCAATGTAAAATATCAGAACTTATATTCCCAATGATTTCTAATTCCTGATCTAAATAGATCAACATTCGCCTTGTATATGAACCTAATTTTGCACCATTACAGGCTTTGCAAAAACATTAATACAGCAATCATAGTGCAATTTTTAACATATACCAATATTCCCATACACTTTACATTCTGATTTGTAGCTTAAATAACCATGATGGTGATAATGAAGCAATATTTCAAGTTCTGACTGCATATTCCGTGTGTCTTCCTTATTTTAATCTCTGCTTGAATAACTAAACCCATCAATATGATAACCAAGCCTATACCATTACCAATATTTGCAAAATTCATTTCTCCAAACCAATGTTTGGGTAAATAGAAGCTTAAGTAGTTTTCCATGTAGAAACAATTTCTACAGTTTCTTGTACCTATAGAATTTGACATAGCTTATTCATTTGTAGTTGTTAGTGTATAATATTCAATGTGCTTTTTCTACAAGCTTATCTGTGCCTATTGTGTCATGTTTTCAATCCATACTCCAAAACAGTAAAACTTAGATTATACCTTGCCCTTGCTCCATGTCTTTGTGTAATACATTTTTTTCCACCTAGGAGAGACAATGACTGCGCGTCCACAGAAATTGTCAAACCTAGAGTCCTCAGTTTGCTCCTGAGGTCTTACTTCCATACTCCAGAACGTCTTTCAGTATATGAAAGGGAAGCCAATAGATCCCGAATCCAGCGGCCGTCTGAATTCTGGGATTGTTGGAGGAGAGCAAAAAATTTTTCCTATTAAGATATTACCCACAAAGACAGGGTATCAGCAGTAATGGTTAACAATGGTATTAACACTTAACTACATCTATGGTAGTCAGCCCTTAATGTCTATCCTGGTATTGTCAGGAACATAATCTTTCCCTGGATGTCAATGATCTCTTACAATAACTCAGGTTCCTGATTAAGGATTTCCTAGTGTCTTTTCCCTGATCTCTCATCCTTTCTTGAGAGTAACATCAGTGTCATCTGTCCATTAACAATGAGTGAGCAGAATTTTCTGCTTAGCACCTCATTTTGGTTGTCAGAGGTATCAGATCTATGCTATGAATGAAAGTTTTCTATCTCCTCCTCTTTGGAGAGTCATACCAAGGTCTAGACCCTTGTTGATAACAGCATTTCTTACAATACAAGTGGTAGATTTACAATGCATACAATATACATTCCTTTTGACCGTATCATATACAAAATACAGGGTATACATTAGTAGCTAGACAATTTGTAGCTAATTCATCTCAATGCCATAGCAAAGCCTTTGGAGTGTGGGACATATCTGGTGTCTTGTACAGACACGAGTGTGATTTAGTCCTTCAGAATTGACATACTCGATGTTGCTCTGGGTACCACATCTCAATGGATGTCAGCATAAGAAGTGTCCATGAGTGGTCTCATAGCCAATGTCTCTAATAGTGTAATGTCATTGTTCTGGAGTGATATCAGTCACCAGAGAAGTGTCCGTCCAGCATGCCTGGATTGTGGCTGGCATGCAGATAGCTGACGCCATCACCTTCTGTCTGCTTCTCTTCCTGGTCTGTGTCAGCTGGCATGAAGCATGACGTGGGTGACCAGATGTTTTCATTATCTGTGAACATACAAACAAGACCTCAGCCCAAAGTTATCATCCCCTTGGGTCCCTTACAGTCTTAATATCTCAATCATATTCAACCCAATTCAGGTATCTCACACAATGTGATCTTTATCATTACCTTCAATACTGATTATTGCATAGCTTTAACTTATATTCCTTCTGGGCTGTAGAAGAGATAGATGATTAGTGATATCATATCCACCTCTTTCCTTACGAAAGTGGAACAGTCACAGCTAAACAAAATGGACTTCTAGATAAGTCTGATTCTAATAAAAACATGTTGTTTGCAAATATAATGTACCCTTTAAGACAATAATCATCATTACATGTTGGATAGTAATACCCATTTGTGCTGCAGGTGGACAGCATTCCTTATACTGTCATAACATTCCCAATTATACCCTTTTGATATTTGATCACATTTGGCTAATATGGAAGAATTCCAATAAAATGATTGTCAGGTTACACGTCGTACCAGTACCATTCAAAATTTTCAGGCATGTAATAGTTCGATCTTTTACCAAATACCCATATATCCCTAGAACAGAATATCTGTCAGTGACTCAATGATATTCTTCTGCATGTACGTTGTTTTTCATTCAAGTACATGTGTGTGTGGATAGTGTGTTAAACCTGCCTATAGGGCAATCATAGCCTTTACAATCCATGTGCTGCATTTCTGGTGTCCTGTGCCAGACACCTCTGCCATCTGTCCTTCTTCTGGGCAGATTGTCTTGCCATCAGATGCTCTTGATCATCTTCCATGGACTTCATGTATCTGAGAAAGTAAACAGAAAACCTCGACCCCAAATGACAGCCTCATTGGGTCTCAGAGAGTTAGGAAGTGACAGAACATCTATACTTTCAGGTTTTGAACCTTGGGGCTCAGGAATTCCCTTGATCTCTATTTACCCTAGCTTGCCTGTAAGCCATGAGCTATGCAATTCAGCCCTTGCATTGCTGTTAAAAGCCCTGCTATTCCAAGCTGTGTGGAATAGACAGTAGTGCACAGATATTCATAAAATCTGTCATCACTTTGCTCACTTCTTCATTTGAGCTTGAACCCTAAACCAGGAGAGTCAGTATCTCCCATCACTTTTCACAGTTCACCCTTTGTGCCAGGAGCATGCTGAAATGCACCTTTTGCTCCAAAATATACAGTGGATACCTATCAGAGGTGAAATTAATCCCCCACAGTTTGCATTGATAAGCGATATCCCCTGCTTGTTCAGGATATAGATGTACAATAGACTTTGCAAAGCAGCAGGTATAGATGCTTAAATATTTGCTTTTTCAAACCCATAATCATAAAAATATCCTACTAGAAATCACTTATGATTTGACCCGTGTGTGCTGGGATCTTAAGTCTTTGTTTGCCTGCACACACTTTTTGCTATTTGAAAAAGTTTCCCATTGTGCAGTTATTAAAATTATAGCATTGTCTTATGCTGTACAAGTATGCACAGAATTATCAAACAGTTGCACAGGAGTTGTTGTATCGGAACTACTGCAATGAACTCCATCACTGAAAAGACCTTAATACTGTGACTAAACTCATTACTTTCATCTGCTAAGTCTGCAAATCTTCCCTGCAGAAATAGATCAAATTGGGCCAGTAACCTTTGAACTTGCATTATTATCATGGGTCTCTTTTCAGTCTCATGAGCAGCTTCAATATCTGCCATTTGAATACATGCTAGTATTGCCTCTCTCAAGGCCTTCCTTCATAAATCTCTGTACTGAGTAACAGATTCCTCGATAACTTTAATAATGAGCCGCCGGTAAACAGATTGAATCCTTCTGACCATGCTTTGACTCTGCTGACCATGTGTCTTAGTTTCCATAGTAAAAGCTATTCTAGTTAGGAATCATTTGCTTTCTGGATACAGGTACATTAATATGCCCACTAAAACGTTTGTGAACTGCATACAGGCTCTTTGAATAAGCTCTGCTCAATATTGTTGCTCTCATGTCCTGCTTAGAAAAGTGTTAATAATTCCTCCATAGTTCAAATTAGAAAGCCTTATGAATTCCTTTAAATCGTATTCCAAGTCATGCTTAGTATGTCTCAGTATTCAATTTTCCTTCTAGCCAATTACAGAGTTTGTAATAAAAAACTTGGAGCCTCAGTTGCTCTGATGCTCTCTTCCACGTGGCTCAAGCCACGTGGCCGGTAGAGAAAAAACATTTCAAGCTGCTTCAGATTGAAGCCCAAACCTTAAAAATGTTCTGTTTGTACTTTCATTACCTCGTGATTTATACCAAAATTTCTCTACAGATAAACATTTCTAGTCCTGAGATTCTGTGGCATATAACAAAAGTCAGAGAAAGATTTTTAATTCTCCTTTTTTGACTTCCTTCATCAAAAACTATAAGCAGACATTCCTTCATAATTCTGCCTGTATCCAACCTACATGAATGGGATTCAAATGCCCAGATCTCACTTCCCTGTGCTTCTTATCACTTGCAATCACCCAGGTACAGCCGCCTTTCCCTGGCCTGACCTCAAACAAAAGAGTTCCTAGGACCCTTTTCAAATGCTAAATGAGTGCAGGGGCTTGCCTTTTGTTTGTTTGTTTTTAATCTTCTGCCTTTGGTTACAGAAGGGCAATATCTTTTTACAACCTGAGCTGTTTGGAATTGAACCTAATTCAGGATTATTACCTCGATTCTTTAATTTTGCTGAGAACTGCGGTGGTATTAGGAAAAGTTTTTTGTTTTTTATCCCTTTAGCCAAGTGATTCGGACCCTTTAAGTGCCCTGCTTGAGTCAAAGCAGTTACTTCAGGAGAAGCCTTTCAAAGGCAGGCCAGGAATCTGCCTGGGAAGATGAGCTGGCTCCTGGCTTCCTGTCTGCTAGCCTTTCCCACTAGGGCTAACCTGCCTGTTTTGGCCTATGAATGGCAGCCTGGCTCTCCCAGCTTTTGTCTGGGGAGCCAGTAAATTTGACTTTGCACTTTCCTGATGAAATCTTCACTCCTGCTTTTGCTTTTCCCTGTTGCTCCTTTCGAAATCCACTAGGCGCCAGCACCTCCCTGTTGCAGACTTCTCAAGTTCTCATCACCCCTAGTGAGGGTTTTGCTAGGTCAGATTCTCTTTTTTCTTCCCCTCCCCTTCAGACCGCTCCTCAGGTGTTTCTTAACCTCTGGAGATCCAGGGCGGGGAGAGGAGGCCTGGGCACAGCATTATACTAGCAGGCCCAGGTGGGGGAGGGAAATGGCACTCCCCCCCCCCCCAGAGACAGTTTGAGAATCCTGCTCTGACCGACCACGTGCTTTTGTTAGGGTCCTTTTAGAGGTCCAAAGGAACAGAACAGATGATGCAATCCGCACAGTGAGGTAGTTTACTGTAACACACTTCACACGCGCAGGAAGGAGCCAAAAGGGAGTTCCTCCCCCAAGCAATTTTTAAGGCAGGCTTATATACCCTTGGGCCTGACCATGGAGCTTACCGAGGCTCAATGTGGCTATGACACAGGGTTCCTTGGCCTAGGAAGGGTGCTTATCTACACCAGGTTCTTTGGCCTAGTTCCCTTTCATTCCACACTTTTTTTTTTCTCAGTGGCTTGGAGTCCCTGGGGTCCCTGGTTGTTGGGTGATTATCATGGCTGGGGTCAAAGGTCAGAGGCCTTCCCAACCATGAGAAATACCGAGGATGCTCAAGACTGAGCATGCTCTCTTTTAAGGCAATCTGCACATACCAACTGTTCCCCTTGCCCATACCTAGGGGTGGACTGCTACATCTCCCCCTTTTTGTTTTACACACAAATGAATAGTGTAATATCAAAATGTAGCAAAATCACAGCATTAACAAATACAAACACTCTGGTGCATAATCATATTCTGATACAGGATGAAAAACCCACCCTGATTGTATAACTTAGATATACCAATCCAGAGTGAACCTCAGCATAAACTGGTTCAGTGATCAGTCTTAAAAATCCCAAACTGATCTTTCTATCTGCCTGTCTGCATTTCAGGATCAATTCAACAGTCTTAGTAGATATAAAAATGTTAAGAAAATAATTTCCACGCTACTGATCCTGGTCTAATGAGGTAGAATTCTATGGCTCACATGACAGGTGCAATAATCAAACACGCCACCTTTCACAGTCTGGACTATCAGAAGTTGTCCGCCTTTTCAACAGTTAGCAGAATACTATCTCTGGAGATGAAGGATAAGTCCTTCCTTTCTCTCCTACTGATACTGCATCTTGGGGATCTCTCCGTGCTCACTGCCAGATGCCTGCCACATAGGAAACTGGTTGGTAGCTCGATGCCAGGACATTCAGCGACTGAGGGTGTCAGTACGCCATGTCTCTGCATTTCCCAACCTCAAACATCCATTTCATATGGAAAGTGTATAATTGTGGCTGAGGCTGTCTGGTCCATAATGAAAGCTTCATTATGATTCCCCTTACATGCAATCAGACATCATCTTCCAGAATAGTCATCTGATCTTAAACAAATGCTGTCATGTTCGTGTTGTCTCCGACTTTTGGGTGGCTGAAACAGTAAAATTCTTGTACCTTTGTAATCCAGGGTCAGAGCATTAAAGGTACTTTCCATGTACTAAAACTTGTGGCCATAGTTGAGCAAAAGGAACATCAAAATTGAATAATAGAAAGTGAATCAAAACTGTTCTCAAAAGTGAAAATACTGACGTTTTTAAGATTCTTCTCCCCATTTTTTAATTGTTGTTGTTGTTGTTGTTGGGAGAGATCCCTTCAAAGAAAAACATCCTCTCTGAACAATTCTGGAGGATCATGTATATAATATACCAAATCATCTGAGCAAATGATCTTGGGAATGTGATTCCAAAATGAAAACAAAATTTTAGACTCTTGGCTCACTGTTAATGTGGCATGTTTGAAGCTGAGCCAATACGTAATATCAGCATTTACATTCACAATGATTTCTAATTCCTGACCTAAATTGACTAAAACTCGCATTGTACAGGAGCATAATTTTTCCACCATTAAAAGCTTTGTAAAAACATTAATACAACAAGTATTGTGAAATTTTTAACAAATACCAACATTCCCAAACACATTACATTCTGATTTGCAGTGTAAATACCCAGGATGATGATAATGAAGTGACATTTCAAGTTCTGGCTGCGTATTTCGTATATCATCCTCAATTAAATTTCTGCTTGTATAAATAAACCCATCAATATGATAGACAAGCATATCACGTTACCAATATTTGGAAAATTCATTCCACCAAACCAATGTTTGGGTAAATAGAAGCTTAAGTTGTTTTTCATGTAGAAACAATTTCTACAGTTTCTTGAACTTGTTGAATTTGGTGTAGCTTTTTCTTTCCTAGTCGTTAATGTATAATATTCAATGTGCTTTTACTACAAGTTTATCTGTGCCTATTGTGTCATATTTTCAATACATACTCCAAAAAAGGGAAACTTAGATCATACTTTGCCCTTGCTCCATGTATGTGTGTGATAACTCCTTCCACCTATGAGAGTCATTAACTGCGTCCACAGAAATTGTCCAACCTAGAGCACTCAGATGACCACTGAGGCTTTACTTTCAAATACCAGAATGTCTTCCAGTATTAGAATGGGAAGCCAATAGACCCCGAATCCAGTGGCCCGCCTGAATTCTGGGACTATTGGCAATGTTTGAAAAATTCAGTCTACGAAACCGGTGTTTGGGTTCATTAGAAGCTTAAGTTGCTTTTCACGTAGAAGCAATTTCTACCGCTTCTTGCTCACATAGAATTTGATGTAACTTCTTAATTCCTTGTAAATGTAAAACATCCAATGTGCTCTTTCTACAAGCTTATCAGTGCCAATTCCCCCCCCCCCCAATCTTTAAATATACACTCCAAAGTAGAAACTTAGTGTATACTTTGCCTCTGTCCCATGGAGGTGTAGAAGAGCCTATTTTACAGAGCAGAGTCAACAACTGTGAGTCCATAGTGGCTGTCCAACCTTGAGCACTCAGTTTACCACTGAGGCTATACTTCCCACAGACCACAAAGTCTTCCAGTATTAGAAGGGGAAAATGATAGACCCCAAATCCAGAGGCCTGCCTGAACCTCTGGGGCTGTTGGGAGCCAGCATGAAAGAGTTCCCATAAAGACATCACCCCAAAAGATGGGGGTTTTTAGGAGTAATGTCGAAAAAGGGTTTTTTACATGGAACCACACCAATGGCGGTTGGCACATAATATCTATATAGGTATTGTCAGGAACATCATCTATACATAGATGTAGATGACCGTTTTCAATAACTTAGGTTCCTACTTAAAAATGTCAAAGTACATTCTGCCTGACATTTCATCCTTTTTTTTGTAAGAGTTAGATCAGGACCATCTGTCCATCCTAAATCCCTGGGCAGTGTCTCCTGCTTTAAACATAATTTTTTTTTTGTTGTTAGGGTTACTAGGTCTATGCTGTGGATGAAAAATTCTATCTCCTTCTCCTAAGAGAGTCATACCAATGTCTATAGCCTTGTATAATAGTAGCATTTCTTACAATACAAATAGGAATCTTACAATGCACACAAAATAAATTCCTTTTGACAGCATATAGCATCGACATATAAAACGGAAGGCATACAGTAGTGTCTGAACAACTGTGGCTATTCCCTTTTGATCCCATGGTCAAGTCTTTGGAGTGTGGGATCTTTGTGGTGGTATCTATACCAAATAGATGAGCATTTTTTACATTTTTCAAACATTTGTGCAAACATCAATTTAAGTATCAACATTCCCATAAACATTAAGTTTTTATTTGTTGTTGAAACAACAAGAATGAAGCTAATGCAGTGACATGGCAACTTTTGGCTGCACATTTCTTATATAAGCCTTATGGATATGTCCAAAAATAAAATTTCTGATTCATATATCAGGATCAGAGCGTTAGTAGTACTTACAATGTACTTCTAGTATTTCAAAGAAAATATATGGGAAAAATAATCTGAGAAAATGATCACGGAAAATGACCATGAAATGAATGCAAAATTTTAAACTAACGGCTCACCTTTCATGTGGTATAGCTGTAGCTGAGCCAATGTGTCATGTCAGAATTGACATTCAAAAATGATTTCTATTTCCCTAAGCGATGTTGACCACGATTGACCCTGTAAAACTTTTGTCCAACTATAAATGCAACAATAAGTGCAAATTCTTAACAAGTACCAATATTCCCACAAACATTACATTCTGATTTCTTGCATTAATATGTCTTATATAAAGTTTCTGAACTTCATTCAGGCTTTTAAAAAAATATCTGCTCATTTCCATCCTTGCTGACCTTATGCCGTGTTTAAAAAATAATAGTTCCTACATATTTAAAATTTGAATGAATTAGAAAATTCTATATAGCATATACCAATTCATGCTGGTCATTTAAACACTTGCACTTAGTATTAACTTTCCTTTTGACCAATTCCAGTCCTTGGGATAAAACCTCATAACCTAATTCAGGCTATGGGCATTGAAACCCTGACTTCTATAGAAAGATAAGACATTCATCCCTGAAGGCTTCTTTTCTTATACAGCCTGCCCTGGTCCCCACAGAACTCTGCAAGCCAAAACAGCATTAAGGAGGCTACAGATAGCCCCCTGCAAACAGGAAGCAGGAGTTCTAGCTTGTGCTATAGCACGCCAACCTATTGGAAACTCTCACCATTATAGAGCTGATTAAGACCCTTCATCAGCAAAATTTTTACACCAGATGATTGGAAATTAAGAAAAGTATTACCTGCTGTTAAGAGCAAATGGATTCTTATTAAAATGCTACATTAAACAAGGAGGATTGACTTATCTCTCAGTCTTTTGCCCTTCCCTTCACTTATGATACTTACAATATACTTAACTCACTTCCTTTAACTGACTTATCTATCGTTGCTATCTTTCCCCTGCCTGTTGCTGCAGAAACAGACAGAAATATTCCATGTCAACCTCTGCTTCCACCCATGCTTAATGTAGTATTATGATCATTTTAAATTTATAGAAATAAGCAGGTAGAAAGGCTTCTCTAACAAAAATCAGTAATGATTCTAATAGTGCAGGCTCAGACTTAATTTAGGCTATGGGCATTAAAATCCTGACTTCTATAGAAATTCAAAGCAGAATAATTCATATTGTGAATCAAGTTCCTTTGACTAAAGAATCAGGGGCTAGATAACACTCAGACCTTCAGGTCCTAAGGCAAAATCATTCTTATCAATTCAATATGAGTTTATCACAAGGAATTTCTCTACTTGAACATTGCTTATTTCCAAAGTTGGGCAAGGCACAAGCCACAAATCATAAAAGAAACTCATGTGCCATAACTCTGTGTTATCTATTAGAAATTATCTAGTACAGGTAAATTGTGAAAGCTTAATAAGCAATGGTTAAATGCAGAACAAAACTTTAGGTTAAAGAGTGCTTTGAGGAGAGAATTCCTCAGAAAAGGACTATAAGATCTTATCAAAGCATGAAAACCACCTCTCAAAAACCTAAAGGAAGACCAGCTTTAAAAAAGGAGAGCACATGTTTGCCCTAACTATTAGGAAGCAAACAGGCATTTTTGCTCTCAAGAAAACAACCAGAGCAAAAGGCTTTTTTTTTTTATCAGCAAAACTCTCCACCAGTTTAGCATATCTAAAAGAAACAAGCTTTTTAAAACTCAGCCAGAGAATGCAGGAGGACTCTTGTTTAAACGTAAAGTTATAAACCTGATATGTCTTTCAATCCGATCTTTGCTAAGACATGGTATTACCATGAAGCAAAGTTTAAAAACTAAATCGTCTTAATTGGGATTAGACATGGCATAATTTATATAGGAATGTCTGATTATATTTCTTGATAGGAAAAGTTTTACAGTTAGAAATCTTTATCCGGATTTTGTCACATGCTACAAGAGATATTTTATCTGTAATCATATTTTAAAATGAATTATAGTGTAACTGTAGGTTAAATACCAAGATATAAACACTATTTTTCCAAGGCTTTTAGAGGTAAATCCACATGGACTCTTGCAACCATGTGACTCACTGCCACAACTATTTGGATCTGGAAAGGAAACTTCATCCAGCAGTTTGATCAATTGATCCTGCCATATAGAAGGCAATACTCCTACACCTCAGATTACAAGTTTTTATGACTAGTATTGAATATTATCAAAAGCAAAATTAACAACCAGTGCCATTTTTAACTGCCTAGCATCAATTGGCATATGCTTTAGAGAAATTTCTAATAGATTCAAATTTTAAATATGTAGGTATCATTACATTTTCAAACAGGACATAAGGTCAGCAAGGATAAAACCTAGCAGCCAATATTTAAAAACCTGAATGAAGTTCAAAATTGTATGTAAGCCACATTATTGCAACTTTATCCAAAAGGCAAATTATTTAGAATCATACAATCTCAAAAGAATATAGCATCAATTCTAAATATGAGACAAATTCTCAACATTGCAAGGCATCAAAGTAAAAACAGTGCTGGGAGGATTCAAATTGTTAATCAGCAGTAAATTATGAAGGTTAAGAATTAATTTGTTAACCAGCAACAGTGCCTTATTTGTGGTTTAGAATTGGCGACACTACTACTTATTCAAATTGTGTATATCGATCCTGAGCATCATTGCAGTCTAAAACCAATTACTAGTATACAAGCTCAAATATTACTTGCGCAACGTGGTCCATTTTGGCAACAGAATTTTGTAAAACTCATAGGTAAAATTGATAATTCCATTCATATTATCAAAATCTTTTCAGTCATGAATTTAAATTGGATAGATCAAAAATAATAACATCACTGCAATTGCTGTTCTTCCATTTACTGCATCTATTTAGTGTATGGTAGCTATTGATGCATGCACAGTATAAGTTTATACAAAAGCAAAAGTTACATGCAGGTAGGCTACTGCTTAAGATCACAGCACAAGCTGGTAAAATCAAATGAGATTTATGGTATAATGCTTTTATGATTATTGGTTTAAAACGTGAATATTAAACATCTAGGAATGCCATATTGCAAAGCCAAGGTGAAATCATTATCAAAGGCAAATGGCCTTGAGGACACTGCTTTTTAGCAGATACAGATCACTTGCACTCTCTGACACATCAGAGTGCCAAGTCCATTATTCCTCACTATTTTATGCCCACAAGTGAAATTGGCTATTATTCTATGTTGTTTTTCTTTTCTCATATTTTGAAGTGTATTTCAAGTACTTTTCACACTCTAATCCTGAGCAATGAAGGTGCACATTTTTCTCTTTATATGTACCCGACAGAATGAGATTATAAAAACATGACAGCATTTGTTAAGTTGCAGGTGACTATCCTGGGAAACCATCACTGATTGCATAAAAAGGGAATGCAGAGGACACCTCAATGGGCCAGACAGCCAAAGCCACACACCCAGACATATATTCCATAAGAGATGGATATATGTGGGCTGCTGAGGTTGGAGGTACTGGGACACGGTGTTTGACACCCTCGTTCCCAGGTGGCTCGGGTATCAAAGTCCAACCATATTGCCACGTGGCAGGCATCTAGGCGGGAATATCCCTAAAATGCATAATCAGTACAAGGGAGAATAAGGAAATTCCCCATTCATATCCAGACACAGTCATCTTTTCTTTGGCTATGAAAGCTCTGGCAACTTCTTATGATCCTAACTGTATGTGGGCAATAAGCTACTGCACCTGTCCTATGTTCTATGGGACTACTACCTCAATAATTCAGCATAATTAGAGTGAAAACTATTTTCTTATTACTCTTTGTCATTATTTGTAATCTTTTATGTAACTTTTATCTTTGATTTTGATGACTAAGTATTAAGATCACATTTTATTTTTATATTTTTAATTTTAGTCACAAATATTGTCACCTTTTTATGTCACTCGGCCTTCACATCTTTTTATTTTTAAAACAGAAAAGGGGGATAGGTAGCATTCCAATCTATGAAATATAAATGATTGTACGATTACTGTATCTTCAGGCACAAGCTTATACCAATGATATTCGTGGGTGGTCCCTTGAACCGGCCAGTAGGCCTGTTGCCTAGGACAAACTCATTAACATGATCGGAGCATTCCCTCGAGAAAGCGCAGGTTGAAATCCACACGCCCAGAGGTGTTCCCTCTACCTTACCGACCAATCTTATTTATCGATGCTTGGTGATGTGATTGCTAGGTGCTTGGAAGTACCGCCCAGACCAGATAGGAATAAAAACAGAGGCAACCTTGTGATAGATCTCTTGGAACTTCCTCTCCCCTTTCTTGGACCTCTGCTCTGCTCCTGAGCCTCTCTCTCTTTCTCTCTCTACCTGAATCTCTTCCTCCCCCAAGGCTCCAGCCCCTCTCGGCTATGTATTCTCTGCCCCAATCCTCCTTCTCTACCTCGTATTCCACTGATCCTCATATTCTCCTTCCAAGGAGAATACCATAGGGGTTTGCCTGCCCTATTTAAACACTGACTTGTCCGTGTCTGTCATTCTTCACCCTGGTTCCTCGATTCCCTACCTCTCCTCGGGTCCCTACCACAAAGGACAACCCACTCTTTGTAGACCCTGTTTATCAGGACTCTACAAATGCTGCCCTCCACGTGGCAGGATCAACTTATCAATGTGCTGGAGTAACTTTCCTTCTAATACCCCAATAGCCAAAGAGGTTTAGAAGCAAGTCACGTGGCTGGAGCAGTCCATGTGGCATCACCTCTAAAAGCCTTGAAAAATACTGTGTTTACACCTTGGCACTTAACCTACAGTTACACTAGAATTGATATTAAAATTTTATTACAGAGAAGATATCTCTGGTCCAGATATTCTGTAGTATATGACAAAAGTCAGATAAAGATTTTGAACTTTCCCTATCAAGAAACATAATCAGACATTTCTATATAATTTTGCTATGTCCAATCTGACTTGGAATAATTTAATTTTTTTTCATTAAACGTGAATTACTTACAGTATCTCCATATTTTAGCAAAGACCTTTTTAAAGCCAGATTTTTCACCCTTTTGATTTTACACAATAGCTTGCCTGGATTCTCTGGCAGTGCTTCCAAGAGCTTCTTGCAGCTCGTCTTTTGAAATGCTAACATAGTGATAAACTTTACTGAGAAGAGTAAAGCCTGTTGCCCTATCTGCAGGATAGCAAAATATCTGTTCAAAGTAGCCTTTTCTGAATTTTAAAGTAACTCAGGATTATTTCATCGACTTACCAATTTTGCTTAGGCCTGTGGTCTTAGTAGAAAAAGTGTTTAGAAACTATTTTTGCTGTCAATTGACCTGATCCTTTGCAGTGTCCAGCTTTGCTGGAGGCAAAGCAAACAGGTGTTCTTTCTTTCAAATGGAATTGCATTCAAATTCCTTAGGAAGAAAGTTAAAGGCTTGTTCTGTCTTATTAAAGCCTTCCAAATGTACCTATGCCAGATAGATAATGGGCACATGTATTCCCTCATGATTTCTAGTTTGTTCCTGGCTTCGCTTTTGAAAGAAGCAATCTTTAAGTAAAGAAATCCCTTGCAGTGAACTTAGATTGAATTGATACCAATGATCTGGCCTTGGAATTTGCTGGCCTTATCTAGCCCAGTATTCTTTAGTTAAAAGAACTTGATTCACCTACTGAATCACGCTGCTTAGAATTTCTTTATAAGTCAGGATATCAATACCCAGAGTCTGAACTCAATTTATGTTTGCACTTTTTGAATCTCTAGTTTTTGTTGGAGGAGCATTTCTACCTGCTTTTTTTTTTACAAACACTACATAAGGCCGAGGTTGAAATGAATGATTCTGTCTGTTTCTGCAGCAAGCAGACAGAGGAATTATAGCAGGAATAGATAAGATTCAGTTAAAGGAAGGGGGTTAAGTATTTTGTTAGTAGCATTTGTGGAAGGAAGGGTTAGGGTAAGGGTTAGGGTTAGGGTTAGGGTTAGGGTTAGGGTTAGGGTTAGGGTTAGAAATCGGCACGTATTTAGGGTTAGGGTTAGGGTTAGGGTTAGGGTTAGGGTTAGGGTTGGGTTAGGGTTAGGGTTAGGGTTAGGGTTAGGGTTAGGGTTAGGGTTAGGACAGAAATCGGCAGGACAGAAATCGGCAGAAATCGGCACGTATTTAGGGTTAGGGTTAGGGTTAGGGTTAGGGTTAGGCTTAGGGTCAGGACAGGACAGAAATCGGCAGAAATCGGTAGAAATCGGCACGTATTTAGGGTTAGGGTTAGGGTTAGGGTTAGGGTTAGGGTTAGGGTTAGGACAGAAATCGGCACGTATTTAGCGTTAGGGTTAGGGTTAGGGTTAGGGTTAGGCTTAGGGTCAGGACAGGACAGAAATCGGCAGAAATCGGTAGAAATCGGCAGAAATCGGCACGTATTTAGGGTTAGGGTTAGGGTTAGGGTTAGGGTAAGGGTTAGGGTTAGGGTTAGGGTTAGGGTTAGGGTTAGGGTTAGGGTTAGGGTTAGGGTTAGAAACGTATTTAGGGTTAGGGTTAGGGTTAGGGTTAGAAACGTATTTAGGGTTAGGGTTAGGGTTAGGGTTAGAAATCGGCACGTATTTAGGGTTAGGGTTAGAAACGAATTTAGGGTTAGAAATCGGCACGTATTTAGGGTTAGGGTTAGAAACGTATTTAGGGTTAGGGTTAGGGTTAGGGTTAGAAACGTATTTAGGGTTAGAAATCGGCACATATTTAGGGTTAGGGTTAGGGTTAGGGTTAGGGTTAGGGTTAGGGTTAGGGTTAGGGTTAGGACAGAAATCGGCAGGACAGAAATCGGCAGAAATCGGCAGGACAGAAATCGGCAGAAATCGGCAGGACAGAAATCGGCAGAAATCGGCAGAAATCGGCAGAAATCGGCCGGACAGAAATCGGCACGTATTTAGGGTTAGGGTTAGGGTTAGGGTTAGGGTTAGGGTTAGGGTTAGGGTTAGGGTTAGAAACGAAACGAAACGTATTTAGGGTTAGGGTTAGGGTTAGGGTTAGAAACGAATCGTATTTAGGGTTAGGGTTAGAAACGTATTTAGGGTTAGGGTTAGGGTTAGGGTTAGGGTTAGAAACGTATTTAGGGTTAGAAACGAATTTAGGGTTAGAAACGTATTTAGGGTTAGGGTTAGAGACGTATTTAGGGTTAGGACAGAAATCGGCAGAAATCGGCAGGACAGGACAGAAATCGGCAGGACAGAAATCGGCACGTATTTAGGGTTAGGGTTAGGGTTAGGGTTAGGGTTAGGGTTAGGGTTAGGGTTAGGGTTAGGGTTAGGGTTAGGGTTAGGGTTAGGGTTAGGGCAGAAATCGGCAGGACAGAAATCGGCAGAAATCGGCACGTATTTAGGGTTAGGGTTAGGGTTAGGGTTAGGGTTAGGGTTAGGGTTAGGGTTTAGGGTTAGGGTTAGGGTTAGGGTTAGGGTTAGGGTTAGGACAGAAATCGGCACGTATTTAGGGTTAGGGTTAGGGTTAGGGTTAGGGTTAGGGTTAGGGTTAGGGTTAGGGTTAGGGTTAGGGTTAGGGTTAGGGTTAGGGTTAGGGTTAGGGTTAGGGTTAGGGTTAGGGTTAGGGCAGAAATCGGCACGTATTTAGGGTTAGGGTTAGGGTTAGGGTTAGGGTTAGGGTTAGGGTTAGGACAGAAATCGGCACGTATTTAGGGTTAGGGTTAGGGTTAGGGTTAGGGTTAGGGTTAGGGTTAGGGTTAGGGTTAGGGTTAGGGTTAGGGTTAGGGTTAGGGTTAGGGTTAGGGTTAGGGTTAGGGTTAGGGTTAGGGTTAGGGTTAGGGTTAGGGTTAGGGTTAGGGTTGGCACGTATTTAGGGTTAGGGTTAGAGTTAGGGTTAGGGTTAGGGTTAGGGTTAGGGTTAGGGTTAGGGTTAGGGTTAGGGTTAGGGTTAGGGTTAGGGTTAGGGTTAGGGTTAGGGTTAGGGTTAGGGTTAGGGTTAGGGTTAGGACAGAAATCGGCACGTATTTAGGGTTAGGGTTAGGGTTAGGGTTAGGACAGAAATCGGCACGTATTTAGGGTTAGGGTTAGGGTTAGGGTTAGGGTTAGGGTTAGGGTTAGGGTTAGGGTTAGGGTTAGGGTTAGGGTTAGGGTTAGGGTTAGGGTTAGGGTTAGGGTTAGGGTTAGGGTTAGAAATCGGCAGGACAGAAATCGGCAGAAATCGGCACGTATTTAGGGTTAGGGTTAGGGTTAGGGTTAGGGTTAGGGTTAGGGTTAGGGTTAGGGTTAGGGTTAGGGTTAGGGTTAGGGTTAGGGTTAGGGTTAGGGTTAGGGTTAGGGTTAGGGTTAGGGTTAGGGTTAGGGTTAGGGTTAGGGTTAGGGTTAGGGTTAGGGTTAGGGTTAGGGTTAGGGTTAGGGTTAGGGTTAGGGTTAGGGTTAGGGTTAGGGTTAGGGTTAGGGTTAGGGTTAGGGTTAGGGTTAGGGTTAGGGTTAGGGTTAGGGTTAGGGTTAGGGTTAGGGTTAGGGTTAGGGTTAGGGTTAGGGTTAGGGTTAGGGTTAGGGTTAGGGTTAGGGTTAGGGTTAGGGTTAGGGTTAGGGTTAGGGTTAGGGTTAGGGTTAGGGTTAGGGTTAGGGTTAGGGTTAGGGTTAGGGTTAGGGTTAGGGTTAGGGTTAGGGTTAGGGTTAGGGTTAGGGTTAGGGTTAGGGTTAGGGTTAGGGTTAGGGTTAGGGTTAGGGTTAGGGTTAGGGTTAGGGTTAGGGTTAGGGTTAGGGTTAGGGTTAGGGTTAGGGTTAGGGTTAGGGTTAGGGTTAGGGTTAGGGTTAGGGTTAGGGTTAGGGTTAGGGTTAGGGTTAGGGTTAGGGTTAGGGTTAGGGTTAGGACAGAAATCGGCACGTATTTAGGGTTAGGGTTAGGGTTAGGGTTAGGGTTAGGGTTAGGGTTAGGGTTAGGGTTAGGGTTAGGGTTAGGGTTAGGGTTAGGGTTAGGGTTAGGGTTAGGGTTAGGGTTAGGGTTAGGGTTAGGGTTAGGGTTAGGGTTAGGGTTAGGGTTAGGGTTAGGGTTAGGGTTAGGGTTAGGGTTAGGGTTAGGGTTAGGGTTAGGGTTAGGGTTAGGGTTAGGGTTAGGGTTAGGGTTAGGGTTAGGGTTAGGGTTAGGGTTAGGGTTAGGGTTAGGGTTAGGGTTAGGGTTAGGGTTAGGGTTAGGGTTAGGGTTAGGGTTAGGGTTAGGGTTAGGGTTAGGGTTAGGGTTAGGGTTAGGGTTAGGGTTAGGGTTAGGGTTAGGGTTAGGGTTAGGGTTAGGGTTAGGGTTAGGGTTAGGGTTAGGGTTAGGGTTAGGGTTAGGGTTAGGGTTAGGGTTAGGGTTAGGGTTAGGGTTAGGGTTAGGGCAGGACAGAAATCGGCACGTATTTAGGGTTAGGGTTAGGGTTAGGGTTAGGGTTAGGGTTAGGGTTAGGGTTAGGGTTAGGGTTAGGGTTAGGGTTAGGGTTAGGGTTAGGGTTAGGGTTAGGGTTAGGGTTAGGGTTAGGGTTAGGGTTAGGGTTAGGGTTAGGGTTAGGGTTAGGGTTAGGGTTAGGGTTAGGGTTAGGGTTAGGGTTGGGTTAGGGTTAGGGTTAGGGTTAGGGTTAGGGTTAGGGTTAGGGTTAGGGTTAGGGTTAGGGTTAGGGTTAGGGTTAGGGTTAGGGTTAGGGTTAGGGTTAGGGTTAGGACAGAAATCGGCAGAAATCGGCAGGACAGAAATCGGCACGTATTTAGGGTTAGGGTTAGGGTTAGGGTTAGGGTTAGGGTTAGGGTTAGGGTTAGGGTTAGGGTTAGGGTTAGGGTTAGGGTTAGGGTTAGGGTTAGGACAGAAATCGGCACGTATTTAGGGTTAGGGTTAGGGTTAGGGTTAGGGTTAGGGTTAGGGTTAGGGTTAGGGTTAGGGTTAGGGTTAGGGTTAGGGTTAGGGTTAGGGTTAGGGTTAGGGTTAGGGTTAGGGTTAGGGTTAGGGTTAGGGTTAGGGTTAGGGTTAGGGTTAGGGTTAGGGTTAGGGTTAGGGTTAGGGTTAGGGTTAGGGTTAGGGTTAGGGTTAGGGTTAGGGTTAGGGTTAGGGTTAGGGTTAGGGTTAGGGTTAGGGTTAGGGTTAGGGTTAGGGTTAGGGTTAGGGTTAGGGTTAGGGTTAGGGTTAGGGTTAGGGTTAGGGTTAGGGTTAGGGTTAGGGTTAGGGTTAGGGTTAGGGTTAGGGTTAGGGTTAGGGTTAGGGTTAGGGTTAGGGTTAGGGTTAGGGTTAGGGTTAGGGTTAGGGTTAGGGTTAGGGTTAGGGTTAGGGTTAGGGTTAGGGTTAGGGTTAGGGTTAGGGTTAGGGTTAGGGTTAGGGTTAGGGTTAGGGTTAGGGTTAGGGTTAGGGTTAGGGTTAGGGTTAGGGTTAGGGTTAGGGTTAGGGTTAGGGTTAGGGTTAGGGTTAGGGTTAGGGTTAGGGTTAGGGTTAGGGTTAGGGTTAGGG